>NC_142520.1:30106814-30406814 GCF_964205215.1 Stylophora pistillata
CTCAGTGGCTGCGAACTTTTTACAAATAAACTATCTATTTATTATTATTATTATTATTATTATTATTATGTTACCAAAAGGACGTAAATACAGCAGAGTGACAATAACTCTCAAAAAAGAAACAACAACTTTGAGTTTAAATTTACAAGACATGTTTCGACATTCTCATGTCATCTTCAGTTGCAAATGAGCATTCAACTGTTGTACATTTGAATTTATATTAAGGTACGTTACAAACTACGTGTCAGGGCTTACGTTACATTTGAATGTTAAAAACGCGAAAAATGTAAATAGCGCGCGCTTGACTAGATCAAAAAAATAAATAAATAAATAAATAAAATAATAATAATAATAGATTAAAAGACCAAGGAACAACATAATTAAAAGGAAAGAGACAATTCTAGATGTTTCAATTGCTGATTAAGGATGAGTTTTTCCCACTTAATATGCAATGCCTCTTTGATCTTAATTTGGTATTTTGAAGCGGTAGAATCTAAGATCGTGAAACATTCAGTATCACAAGAGTCAAGACAGGCCCTTGATGATTGCAGGTGCTTGTAAATATGCGAAGTTTTGTCCGACAAGAGGTGCTCACGAACTCGTGTACAACTGTGGCGAGTGGTCTCACCATAGTATGTATGAAGCGAGTAGTTGTCTTAACTTAGTCTGAGCGATGTTCGAAAACCGACCAACATAGGGAAGTTTATAATAGTGCGCAGAAGGTTTACCGGAGTTAGAAGAGGCGTTCTGCCCAGTAGGAGAAGGATTATTTTTCTTCGCTAGATACCTGTAAATGATCTTGTCTATGACCCAAGATGGAAAACAATTTTTCCGTAGCAAAAAAATAAGTTTCTTGACATCCAGATGAAAACCAACCCAGGAATTATTGATCTTATATGCTCTTCAATCAACGTTCTGACTAAACCTAATTTGTAAATCAAAGGGGTGAAGCTGAAATAATTAGTAAGAAGACCAGTAAACGTCTTCTTGCGATATACACTAGTGACGATGGATGAATGATTGTTGTCTAACAATATGTCTATAAACGATAATTTCTTATCAATTTCCCTTTCCATTGTGAAACGAATACTAGGATGCCTGGCGTGAATATAATCAAAGAACACGAGCGCGTCCTCCTCGCTATTGAGCAAACAAAAGGTGTCATCAACATAGCGTCTGTAGAACAGAACTTCAGAGAATGAATAGTTATTTAGCCAGTTTTTTTCATCATGTCCCATAAAGAGGTTTGCAAGTATTGGAGCAAGTGGGGACCCCATGGCAACCATATCTATTTGATCATAAAACACACCCTTAAACAAGAAACCAGTCTCAGCTGTTGCGAAGGTAAAAAGAGTTTTTAGGTCAGCGGCGTTTATCTTAAGACCAGGGTTACCTTAATAAATGTATCTGATCGCCAGATCAGTGCATTCATCAAGAGAAAAATAAATAAATAAAATAATAATAATAATAAATTAAAAGACCAAGGAACAACATAATTAAAATGAAAGAGACAATTCTAGATGTTTCAATTGCTGATTAAGGAAGCTGTTTTTCCCACTTAATATGCAATGCCTCTTTGATCTTAATTTGGTATTTTGAAGCGGCAGAATCTAAGATCGTGAAACATTCAGTATTATTAGTATTATTATTATTTATTACAGATTTTGGAGTTCGTGGCAGTCATGTTAGCATCCTGCGTTCAGTTTTCAAGGAAAAAAAATGTTACTGTTTAGTGCTCGCCCTCCAATCAAATGGACTATTAATTTGCAACGTAAGTTTTTTGGCTGTTTAAAGGTACATTTTCTTTTTTATCACTACGCTCACAGTAACCGTATCCACTCTGTGGTCAAATTAACTGTTACAGGTGTTAAAATTTGTGTTCGCTTACGGTTCTCCAACTCATATATTTATAGGGCTCATAGACCTACGAGTGTGTAAAGCCCATATCTCTCCATGCACATCATTCACCTCAAAAGCGAAACTATTTTCTTTACTTCTCAAGAATAACTTTTTTTCCTAAAATATCTCCGTGATTCAAAGAGGCCTTTTAATAATAACTTGAAACAAGCGTGTTTACATGCTGCTTGTGTATTTAATTTGATATGATTCGGTGAGAGATGAACATCCTTTAAGCATAACATCGTTCTCGTTCTGCTGGGTATAAGGACACTTCGCATCTGTTCGGCCGAACCAGTCTGAAGAATACGTTTTACGAATATTCGTGAAGTTGAACTGACTTGATTACAGTGGCGGGAACAGAACAACTGACATGTGAAAGTCGAAGTTACTGTACTCCGAGTAAGATAAGAAAGCATCACGACAGCCGTAGCATACCGTTGCTGGTTGTAGCAAACGAACTGCATTGATGCTGAAGGAAAAGACCCAAATATTGGGACGAAAACTCCCAAGCTGAGCACTGATATACTGGGGGTACTATTCCCGCTATTCCAGTTTTCCCATCTATCCACATGAGCTCAGGTTTGGCAGGAAGACTAAAACCGACGTCTGTCGTGAATGGAACACGCACGTTTCGATAATTCCAGAAATTCCATCCAACAGGGCACACTCACAACGTATCCCTAAATTTTCGAAAACTTATCCCGAAACTTTTCCCGTTCCATTCGAATTCAGACCATAAATCTCGAAAATTTTGGTCAAATGGAAAGCACCCGTCATGGCTACACCGTCATGGCTTAAAGTGCTACTGAGACAGAAATTGATGTTCTTCAAAACAAATTTCTTTATGCCGACAATCTAAAGTGCACCTAAACCCAAAAATTTTGGCCAATCCTCCGATCCTTTTCCCGTTCCATTCGAATTCAGACCGTAAATCTCGAAAATTTTGGTCAAATGGAAAGCACCCGTCATGGCTACACTGTCATGGCTTAAAGTGCTACTGAGACGGAAATTGATGTTCGACAATCTAAAGTGCACCTAAACCCAAAAATTTTTTTCGCTTAACGAAATAAGCGTATTTTATGGAGTATTTCTGTGCAAAAATTTTTTTATTTGCACAAATCTTCAATTTTCTGTGCCCGGTCAAAATACGGAAAATCGGCCGCCATCTTGCCCCCACGACCGAGTTTAAAGAGGAATGGCTCTAGCGAGTACGTGACGTCAAATCGAGAACACGAAAGTCTGCATTTCACACATTTTCACTTGTTTGGGAAGGTTGTAGTCGATATTGTCCGAAAATATGCCGACTAAGTGTGTTGTAGGAGGATGTAACAACGTGCGAAATTTGCAATAGGGTATCGCGCTTCATACATTCGTCATACAACACACCTAGTCGGCATATTTCGGACAATATCGGCGACAACCTTCCCAAACAAGTGAAAATGTGTGAAATGCAGACTTTCGTGTTCTCGATTTGATGTCACATTACCCGCTACAGCCATTCCTCTTTAAACTCGGCCGTGGGGCAAGATGGCGGCCGATTTTCCGTATTTTGACTGGGCACAGAAAATTAAAGATTTGAGCAAATTAAAAAATTTTTGCACAGAAATACTCCAAAAAATAAGCTTATTTCGTTAAGCGAAAAAAATTTTTGGGTTTAGGTGCTCTTTAAGTTCAGATTCTAAACGAAACGAAAAAATACAATTCAGACCTTTCGCGGCAAGAAAAGTCCAAAAAAATTTTGATTAAAACTAGCTAAACCTCGTCCGCCATTGCTCAAACTACAACTACTGAGCAAACGATAATTTTCAGCGTCTTTCCCCATTGTGACGTCATATTATTCCTTTCATCGAAGCTCTGTCGAAGTAAAGAGTAATTTCAGTGCTCGAAAATCGACGGTGTTCTTCATTTTCAACGATAGAAATGGTTCTGTTTCTTCTACATTTAAACGTGGCTTGTGAAGAAGTGAGTGAGCTAGAGCTTCAAAAGCGGCTTACTGGTAAAGCAGAAGTTCATAATACAAAGTTTAGCACAATGTTCTAAGTTAAGCTTTTGTAGCAGGATGAAAATATCTCTTGAAAGGCAAAATTTATTATGTTTTAAGGTGTCTTTCTTCCATCCAGTTTACCCTTGTTCTTATTTCGCTGGAAGTTCAAATATTTTTCCTTTGTCATGCAGTGCCTTTAGGCCGTTGTGCAACGCTTTTCCTTGCGAAACTTTGGTGGTAACCCCACAATGCAGTATATAAACAAGTGTTCAAATAAATAAACAAATCAAATAACTGAGGAGAATGTGCTACCTTTCTATAATATGAAGAAATGAATAGACATTCTAGTCTTCTCGGATAAGGACGAATAAACCGTAGGTCCCGTCTCCTGCATCTATTAATTAGATAATTTGATTAGGCAGGGGACGTTAAATGAGAACCCACATCACGAGATTACTGTGATGTGGTCTGGCCTGTTTACTAGGAATTGCGGGGAGGGCACAAATTTCGCCTTTGTTGATTGTAAACTGCCACTGGCAGTCTGATAAAGTCCCCCGCACAGTGTTGTAAAGCGCCTTGAACCTAGGATAAGAGCGCTAGAGAAATAAAAGTTATTGTTATTGTTGTTGTTGTTAAGGTTTATTTCCTCTGATCTAATTTTTGGGAAGCACATTCAAATACAAATAATTTGTAGAAAGTAGACCACCTGGCCAATCTGGGGGTAGAGAAGGTGGTGAACTACAGATTTGCGGCAGGCTATGCAACCATGCAAACTATATTACCATTCGCTCTGACGAAGGGCTAACGCTCGGAAAATCAGCTTTTTTATTCGTTACGGTGGCCAATTTACAGTTTCAACTTAGTTGATATAAGCAAATTACCTTGTTACCCCCACCGACGCAGCACCACAGTTTCTTTAGAAACTCTCAGCCTATATTTTACCATGCACAGTGCTTAATTACTTATTGCTGTGAAACTCAAGAAAACCACAAACTTTGATTTGATTCTTACAGGACAGTTGTGTACTGTTCAACACAAAATTCAGGAGTGAGCAAACTCCCTACTGCTACTTTTTGGTTGTCTTAAATTGTACGGACACTACATAAGTACATGTATTTCTGGAGTTCACAGCTTCTGTGTGTCACAGTAACAGTTAACAGTGTGGACAAAACACTTTTGTTCCCCGAGAATAACAAAAAGTAGTACTTTGTAAATGTTTATCAGCATTCTGATTTTTTTACGAAGATGAAAAGCTGCTCAAACACAAGTCCAAAGTAATGTGTAATAAGTGAAACACAATTTATAGAAATAAACAGGCTATTGATCCTCTTCGAAACTATGGTATAGTAGTGGATGAATGTAGTAAGAAAAACTTCAGGAGGAATACTGTCAAGGACACCACTATAAGACACCATTATAAACAAATCATTTCAAAATTTCAACCAATCTGTAACCCCACCATAGACTCCACAGCCTCCTCCCCCAAAGGAAGAGTTGTAGATACGCGCTAAGGCGCAAAAGTGATTTCACTCTCCCCATATGCAAAACCGAGCGCTTGAAGAACAGTTTTATTTTTAGCCATATTTATAAGATGTAGATAATTTTCCTTCTTTCTCAACGACGAAGTTGTAATATTTTTTATACGTCCTTTTTATCATCTGTATTTGTACATATTCCATAATTCAGCCTATGGCTGCAAGGTGTTTATAATAAAGTATCTATCTATCTATCCAAATCACAGTTTTCCTTTGCTTCTCGTTTCACAACAGAGCCCTTTGAATCCAGGCTGACAAGCACAAACATAACTGTTCGCTCGGTCAGTACAAGTACCACCGTTTACACAGGGATTGTTGGAACACTCATTGATATGATTATTGTTTTTGTATGGCTTGCTCTTCAAGCATCAAGTGTAAAGCACCTGGCATTCCATTTTTTAGCTCATTGGCCACGTTTTTAAATATCCTCTCTTGATATGGTTACGAATCACAGAGTGCATCAAGATGATGAATTGAGGAAACAAAAAAAGGAGTGTGATCACACATGTTGCACGTTTGTTTTTGCAGGGATGCATTTATATAAGTTGGTATGCCTCTGCTTTATCTATGCACTATGCAAAACTTCATCATAATTTAATGCTACCCTGGCCTGTCATGGCATTTCCTTTACATCCTTGTACTTTGGGTAGGTTACCCAAAGACATGGCTGGCCTTGATTTTCCACCTTTGTTTCTGTTCAAAGGTTATAGTCATAATGAAGTGCTGTCAGTGGTAGGATTGATAGCCCATATTTAGCACAACAATTGAAGATAAGTAATTGATACACATGATGCACGATCCTCGCAGTAGATAGCGCTATTTAAGCAATAGCAAAAATCAGACCTGAAAAAAATCAGGCCTGTACGGGATTCGAACCACTGACCTCTGCGATACTAGTGCAGCGCTCTACCAATTGAGCTAACAAGCCAACTGGGAGCAGGCCGTTAAGTTGATTCGTAGTAAACCAGTGAAAGTGATAAATGAGATACAGTGAAATATATGAAGTTCATATATTTTGTACTGTGGTATTAGATACATATGATGCACGATCCTCGCAGTAGATAGCGCTATTTAAGCATACAGGCCTGATTTTCGCTATTGCTTAAATACAATTTGCTGTAACTGAAACTTTGCCAATCTCGTGAAGTTATTTCGTCGCACGGGCCACGCAGGTATGTCGAGCAACTGGCGCTCATGCTTACGTAGCTTTCTTTGCGCGACAAAATCTAACCTTAGCTTTGTCAGCTGTAAAGTCTTTCACAATATGGCCAAGGTTGCAGAGAACGTTAAGTTCGTGGACGACCTCTAGCAAGCGCTTAGAGAAAGCTTAGCTGTGTTTTCGGTTAGCTAATTAAAATCTGAACAAAAATAATAATCGAGAACATCGTGGGAAGGAGAGATGTTTTCGAACAGTTACCGAAGGGGTTTGGAAAGAGTTTAATCTTTCAACTGCTGCCTAGAGTGTTCAAATTCTTGAGCTCGAAAGGCCACGGATTCTCTTCTAGTCCCTTGGTCATTGTCATTTCACCTCTTGTCGATTGTTGAAGACCAAGTTAAATACCTTTGATCATTGGGAATAGATGCTGCCTCCCGGTTAGCTCAATTGGTTAGAGCGCCGGATTGTGTTGTGCGGGAGGTCGAGGGTTCGAGCCCCGGCCGGACCGATACTCATGGTCTTAAAATAAGTGAGGAGAATTTGCTACCTTTCTATAATAAAGAAATGGATAGATATTCTAGTCTTCTCGGATAAGGACGAATAAACCGTAGGCCCCGTCTCCTGCAGGGTTAGGGGTAGGAGACGTTAATTTCCCACGCACGAGAATACTGTGTTGTGGATGTCCTCCCTTGGGGTGGGATGGGTTGGAATTGGCCCTGAAAGGCCCCCATGGGGAGTGGTCAACTAACGTATGTAATGTAATATGTAATGTAATGCTGCTTTCATTGGGGAAAACAAAACCAAAGACAAGGAAATATGGGATGGAAAGGGCGGGTTTGCTTTATTGTAAATGTCAGCTTAGTATAGGGTTATCTACCGACATCTAATAAACAAAAGTTTCCACCCTTAGCTTTTCTTTTATGTCAGGCGAGGATTAGATTAGATTTTGGCGCGTACAGAAAGCTGCATAAGCGCCAGTTGCTCAACATACCTGCGTGGCCCGTGCGACAAAATAGCTTCACGGGATTGGAAAAGTTTCAGTTACAGTAAATTAGACAAAAAATCTAGAGACATTTAAGCTTACATCTTATATAACGTTTAAACCGACATATCAATGCCTGCAACCATTATGTTTTATACGAACCTCGCAACTTTTAAACATGTTCTCTTGTGATACCTGCGAAAGTATTCTGTATAATTACCGGTAAGATTTTGGCGGACAATCTGATCGATTTCTCTTGCATTGTGTGCTGAGACTGAAACTTTTCACCTCGGACAAAGCTTCGTCGCACGGCCCAAACAAACATATAGCGAGCAACAGAGCTTCTTGTTATATGTCCATATTAAAACACACGAAAGGACTCCAAAGCACACTTCACTCTGATTGGGCAGAAAAACACAAAGATTTCTGGCACCAATCAGATGCCAGAACGACTGCGACCGTTTGGAACTAGTCTTGTAAGACAATGTCCCCAGGGGCTCTTCTGCCCTTAACTTGAAATCGACTCACAGCCCCTGGGTCTCCGAGGATGGGTAAACCGTTACTATACGTAAATAAATGTACGTTTCAACTTTTCTTCTTTGAAATTATCAGACTGTGAGTGTAGCCATTCTAGGCATATCATAGAGGAACTAATTTGACCTGCCCACCAAAATAAATATAAATACTTCTGATAATTTTTCAGTCAAGTCAAGTCATCTTTATTTAGGCAGGGTAGCCTCATCAGCCATAAGCTGGTATCAAAAGGGGCCCTGCATAAAATTAAGACTACATGATAAAAATTTAATAATTACCTTCAAATTATGTACAAGGAGTTTAAAAAAAATTGAATAAAAATGAAGTACAATTTTTCTAGATCAATACAATAAAAAAGAGCAATTAAAGTATGTTCAAGTATTATATTAATAGAAAACCAACGACTAAAATGAAAATTAAGAGAGTTCTTAAAATTGGAAAGGGATGTGGCTTCTTTTACTGGTGTGGGTAAAGTATTCTGTTTTTAACAAAATAGTACCTGGTACTTTGCTGTTCTTATACAGTGAAATTAACTACCAGTACTATGCTTTATATGAAATTTCATAATCCTGCAGAGTATATATATATATATGGGCTGGTCTACATCTTTGGGGCAAATTGATTAACCACAGAATGGTGGCCCGCTAGAAAGTTTATCTTCTCAACTGTAGAGGCCTTTTCCATGGCTTTTGCCTGGCCTGGTTAAGTAAGGAATGTAGATAACTTTTCATACTCCCACAGTAATATATAGGCATTGATATTCATGAATTGAAGTTAATATGGCTACATTAATGCAATTTTTAAAAGGAGAGGTAAGACTTTATTCTAGCAAAACAAATTTGTTTGTGTATAAATCTTACATGGCGGATTATGAGTCTTAGAGAATAAATAAATAGATAACAAAGAAAATAAAATCAAATTTAACTCATGGAAAGTTCAATCGTTGCATGTTGTTGAGGTCTAGAAAACGTGAGATGAGAACGAACAGAACGATCACGATGTAGGAACACTTGCCCTTCTTGGAGACATGGCCAGCTGAAAAGTGTTTTCCATGTTTGGGAATGGTACCCAGGGTAATCCTTTTTCATGCTTAGTCTACGTGGATACTCATTAGGCCGAGAAATCAAATATGAAATGGCATTGGAACATGCGCAGTGTGAAAGATTTGCGGACTTAAAAAATGTTGCCCTACAAAGCTTTATGTGAGAAATGTCGCGATATGTTTGAAGAAAAAGGGTTTTCGGTCAAGTCACCCAAAAGTCGTCTTGTCCAAAATCAGGGTCATGTCGCCAGAAATTTATAGTCATGTCGCCCGATATTTTGAGTCATGTCACCCGAAATTTCATATTGCTCAAAAAGATTCTAAAAGTGCAAATGCGTTAAAAAGCTAGTCAGAGTGAAATGCGAAACTGTGAAACTCAGGTTGTTTGTTTCGCTGTCGTTTGATATCACGAAGATAGTAATCCTAAAATAAAACACAAAAATTAAAAAAAATAGTAACAGTATGGTTCTCACTGTTGTTGTTTTATATGTGGAAGCATTCTGTTTGGAAAGAAGGTCCACATCACTACAATTGGAACATTGGAAAACGCCGCCATCTTCAATACAACGCGTGCTCAAGAATCATCACTGTAAAGTCAGACATGCCCCTTCACAGCAGCGAGAATCTTGGTGGCAGCAACGGCACCAGTAGTGGGGGGAGGGGGTGGTGGTTGTGGGACTGTTTTCCCGTCACAATTCGTCCATTCTTTTCTTTCACAGTAGCCCTGCAGTAATTCCCTTTCAGGCGCTCCATACATTGCCAAAAGGTGGTCTCTTTCCCGCGCTCCTTAACATTATAGGTGAAGCCCCTTGCGTCAATCAACTTCTTTTTTCGATGGATGGTCCCATCATCTATTATTCAGTAGGTTAACTGCTCTGGGACCGCTTTGTTCGCTTGGTTAACAATAAACAACAAAAACCGCTGTAAAAGTTTCAGGTTGTTTTTTATACAATAAATCAAACTAAGACAACTTGATGTATTCTCCTGATATGTGTGAAAAATTCTGATAACTGAAAGTGTTCCGCTTTTAATTACTAGAATCTGTACTGTAGAATGAGCAGTTTAGTTCATAGCCACGAACAGCACTGAAATGAACAGCGATATTTGAGTCTTTGTTTAACTCCATATTTGCATAGGTTAGCGGACGAAACCATTTTACTAGTCAACATTTTACGAGTTTATTCCTTGCGATTTACTTTTCTTCAAGTTTAAACACTCGATAAAATTTTAGTCGACACGACTTAGGATTTCGGGCGATATGACTACGAATTTCGGGCAACAGGACTCTGGTTCCGGGCGACAAGACTTCGGGCGAGATGACTTTCGGGCGACTTGACCGGTTACCAGATAAAGTGGATAGTCAAAATGTCCACGTCTAAATCATTAAAAATCAACGTAAGCAACACTCACAAGAATTCCTACGATCCCCCGATGTACCTAAGTTCGGCCCCGGACGGTAATTTTTTTTTACCTCTAATGGCCTCTCTGTTGTTTAAATCCGCCTGTGTTTACCGTTATCCATGTCTCACCAGGCCGATGTAGTAAGGTAGTGTTTCCAAATTGTCCACGTCAGAACGTTGTCTACGATGATCGATTGTCCATTTGAGACATATTTCAAGGCATAGAGAGCCGTTTATGTTCGGCCGAAATAGCCGACAAAATCACATATTTAATTTTTCTCCTGGTATTGACCTCTTTTGCGAAACGAGCGCTTCTGTAAGCAAAAAAATAAGTCAAATTTGGTGAAATCTTGAAACTCACAAGAAGCGGCTAAATTCAGGAATGGCTCCGACCACAGGTGACCCAGGACCGCTGTGGTTAAATCGTTTAATAGAGAGAACATATGGGCCGAAGTTTAGGTCTGGAAATTTGCTTGAAAATGGAAATAAAAATCAATGAAACTTACCCATGTGGCGATTTTTTGTTGTCCTTAAGAGCAAATGTGCCCAAAAATCGAACATTTTGAAAATATGGTGGCAACAGCCAAAAAATCGATTCGGCTCATATTTCCTCAAGTTAGGTTGGCCTAAGAGTAAAACAAACCGCTGTGGCTTTTGAAGCTCAAAATTTCAGACGCATCTCGGAGCGTCGCGTCACAACATGAAAAATCCTGGATTGATAAAAAGTACCAAACCTTGAAAAACAACATCAAAACATGTTGATTGCAATTTGAGCAATTCTTGACCATTAATTTACACAATCTAATTAAATTTGTCTGACCTACTTCCAACTAGGTTAAAAATAGGTCTAAAGTAGCCCGTGATTTAACTATGTGCTATACGAAATAACAAACCGGAAATCTGGGTTTCGGAAGGCGGAAGGTAGTTCTTTTGGATCTCCAAAGGATTTTTTGGGGAAATGATTCTGGGCGATTTAATCAAATTATAAAGTTGGATAAAATCGCCGATTCGACGGTGTGGTCAATTAGTCGAAAATGTATACATACTCATGCAAACTCAATTTTTCGCATTTTACGTCCAATCTACTGCTTATTTAACATAATATGCTCTTTCCTTCCATGCTTCTGAGGATTGCAGTCCTGAAATTTTTTGCATCTCCCTCACAATAGCGATATTACTTGGAAGCATGTCTCCGGGTTTTTGATTTGAGGTTTCTCTATTCCCAATTCGTTGAAAAAGAGACTGTAATTACTTCACGTAAGAGATCTTCGCTTAAATGTTAGTCTTGAACCGAACCATGAACCAAATGTAAGCGGAATTTTGCTGGTTCAGGAACGTGTTTCCCGTGGGCGGAACAACGCTAATTAATTAAAAATGAGATCTACTGAAATCGACAACTTCGCAAAAACAGAACATTGTACTGTGAAACACATGGCTTCAGGAAATTAGGTCTTATAATCAACGGGGCGGTGCCTCTATTAGAAAAGTAAATAAGATGTTAAGAAGAGGTCCTTCTGTCACCGATAAGATGACATATGTAGCTAGTATGCTTTTATCGGGCCCCCGCCCTCGGGTTTGGAAAATTAGGAACGTTATTTGATAAACAAGCGTTTAAAGGAATTGTGGATAATGTGAGGCATTATAAGAAACGTGGTCTGCGCTACGCGCATTATTGCCTGAGGAATTACCTCTGCAGTAAAATCGAAGACGTGGTGTTTGCAAAAGAAGATAAAACTCTCTTCCAGTGGGTACCTCCAGAGTGCGAAGTAGATTTGTACAAATTAATCATGAAGCCAGCTGTCTATGCATTGCCCGATCGTATATTTTTTCTCATGCTTTTTATGAGATGGTACAGGAGAAAATATACATATATATCTTATCATCAATTGTATACACAGTACCTTTCCAAGTATTAGATCACATACTACTGTGTGCGACTCTGGTGTTCTTCAATCGTTCTTAAATCGCGCCAAAAGATAACATGTCAAAGAAGAGACTCACAGACTACCGTCGTAATATGGGAAGTTTAGGTGGAGTCAACCCGTATCCCAAAGCCAACAAAATTCCGATATCTCAAGCCAAATCAGTGTTAGAGAAAAATTTAGCCTCCACCTTGCATAAACCTCGCCGCCGCCGAGGAGAATTTGCACCCGTATTGGTCTTTGACATAGACGAACAATGGGTAGCCGATCTGATCGAAGTGCAAACCATTGCTAAAGAGAATAAAGGAAATCGATACATTTTGGTGGTGGTGGATGCCTTTTCAAAATACGCGTGGGCTGAACCCATTAAAAAGAAAACGGGAAAAGAGGTTACCGAAGCGTTTGCTAAAGTCTTAAAGCAGGGGAGAATTCCACAGAAATTACAGACAGATGCGGGAAAAGAATTATACAATTAAACATTTCAATAGTGTTAAAATCATATGGAATTCATGATTTTTCAACGCACGGGGATGAGGGTCCCCAATAGGGTTCTTTAATCCCGCTATCCCGACCGGAATTTTCCCTCAATCCCGAGATCCCGACGGTTTCTACCGGCTAATCCCGATCCCGGTCATATTTTCTTAATTCCTTACCTCAGCAAAAATGATCCTTGAGGTTCCGTTTCAGATTCGCTCACAGCAAACGCAAGCACTGACTACTACGTTGAATTAGCTGTATCTCTCTGTACTAAAACGATGATCTAGTTAATTTGTTTTTTTGGGTTTTTTTTTTCTTTTTTTCTGTTTTGCCTCTTTTGTTCGATAACACCTGCCCCCCGGATCACTTCGATCCCTGAAAAAAGTGTCTCTCGGAGATGATAGCGATCAATGAAGAGCATAAAGGGTACATGTGATCACGACATACCACGGCAAATTCACTGTTCACTAAACACATGGCAAGTCACCGTCAATCGCAACTCAGAAGACAGTTTGCTAATTCACAATTTTCAGCCATGGCAACGATCATCTGGAGATTCCATAAAATCGAGTACAATTGCGCTCAACAGATACTGAAACATATATTCTTTTCGACCCCAGTTTAACCAGTGCTACATGTTTCGGCTCAAAATGCCGTAATCACCGGTAACCAAAGCGTTCTATAAGAGGTTGAAATAAGAGCCTGTATGGATTACAATTTCGAACGAAAACTATTTCTGTTTTCCTTTGATAAGCTACGATAAAGTTCGAACCTCTCTAAGTGGTGTCCTTTTTATGTCGCCGAAATGCTTCTGTAAGCCATTTGAGCGATTTTGACGCGTATAAAGAGTACGCGTCACTGTATTGTAGCTTTCAAAGGAAAAACAGAGCTTGTTTAAATTTTAAATCCATACAAACTCTTATAGTACGCTTTGGTCACCTGCGGCTAAATTGATGCGAAATGTTTACTTGATGATTGCTATCATCTAGGAGCTTCTTTAGCAATTCGCTGCAATTAAACTATAATTCTGCTATTGAAGCGAACAGTTCTTCCGAAACTAGAAACCGTTCCAAGCAAAAAAGTGGCCTCGCGATCCAGCGACAGAATTCCACCAACATCATCGTCGGCCTCTTCGTTACTAGTAGACTCGTCATCCAAATCTTACTGCTCGAATCGTACTCCAGTATGCCGTCTTCCTCGTCTGCTTCTTCGGCTTCGTTTCTCCGTTGTTCCCCGAAGCGTTCAAGGGAGACTGACTCACCCGGTCGCACCTCTCTCTGGTAGGGGTAGGAAGGCAGGGTTTCGGCGCGTTCGGACACAGGATACCAAGACTTTGGATTTGTAAAATAGATCGCCGCCCAATGGGTCGTTCTCTTGATACCTTCTGTGGCTGCATTTCCAAAGTTTCTTGCATAATCCAACACTATTTCTAGCCTGCAAAAAGGGCCGCCTCTCGTCGGTTTCGGCTACTGGGGACGTTAACAAATCAAAACGTATAACTTAGAACCTTTCAATAGCGAATGCCGGAAGGATTATAAGAAGCGGCTGTATTTAGAAGAAAACAACAATCAACCAAGGAAAAACCCTCAAAATTAAACAGAAGCAAACAAGCATGGTCTGCTGTGAAGTATCTGGTTACTGAGGTCATTGGTTTGTCTGGAAACGTGATGGAAACATGATGCTACGCGAAATTGCCCTTTACTCATTACTGATATTAATAGACCGTAAAAAAGCGTCAATTTTCACTGTCAAAGTTCTCGCAATTCATTGTCTTCATTCGCAATGTAATAGTTCCAAAAGTCTAAATTAGTAAAAGCAAGAAACAGTACTTGCCTAACTGTTTCCCTGACGGACTTTAATGTCTTCTCCTTCCGTGGAAGTTGTGCCCGAAATTTCTCCTTACGAAGAAACGAATTTCCGCTCTTCCCCTTCTCATAAAACAAAGCCACGCAGCTCATAACATCGACAACATCATTGTCGATGTTAACCGACATCGCTAGGGCGCGTTAAACTACGCAAACGATAACTAGCTAGTCTCCCTCGCGCCGAATATCCCACGCGCACCGATCAGGATCTGTATAAACTTGACACTAGAAATATCACGGTCAACAAATAACAAAGGTCACAAAGACATTGTCAAATTGGATTCTCCTTTCGGCCAAGGTGTCCAAGGTTCACGAAAATAGACCACAGATCACCATAGGGATCACAGAGAAGGGTGATAGGGTCGTGGAAAACGTGGATGCCAACTAGGTCATTGTTCGGCTATTTCCGACCATTTCCAACGTTAATAAGATGTGCTAGCTAAGATGACTGCATGATTTTCTTTGCATATTTCAGACTCTGAAATTCCCGAATCTCGGTTTCTTTAAAGCGACATTTCCCGATTCCCGCCTGTTAAAAGCGCCAAATCTCGTGTCCGGGTCATAAATACAATCCCGAATCTCGTCCTATTTTTCCTTCAAAATCTCGAATCCCGGCCTTCAAATAAGCCAAATCCCGGATCCCGAGAAACCTATTGGGGACCCTCGGGGATGCCAGAGCGAGTATCGCAGAACGTTTCATTCGTACGTTAAAAACGAAATTATATCGTTATTAGACTGCAGCCAACACCCTGAAATATGTGGATGCGCTCCCAAAGTTGGTAAATCAATACATTTCATCGCACATTTCATCGCAGCATAAAAACAACACCTTCCAAAGTAAGCGAAACCAATAAAAGTCAAGTGCGGGAATCGCTATACGGAATCACGAAAAACGAAAAAAACCCGTGTTTGTGTCAGGAATCTTCCGATTGCTTCTAACACAGAGATTTTGCCGATAATATTCACGTTAAAATGACCCACAGAGTCGACTCACTTAACTATTTTTAGTGTCCCAAAACCAAAACTCGCTCAATCACACGTCGCCTCGCATGCGCACATGGTTATTTTTCCTTAAATCCTAATCTTACATCACGTGATTACAGCTAATCACGAGAACAAAAGGAACAAAGCTCACTTCCTCAGTTTGACAGTCACGCAGTCCATTTCTCAACATATTTAAAGTAGGAGATAAAGTGCGGCTTAATAAAAAGTTTTGTGCGTTTAAAAAAGCTGTTTACCAGGGTGGACAGAAGAAGTCTTTGAAATTCGTAAAGTAGTGCCTGGACAAGTGACAACCTATAAAGTGAGAGAATTATACGAGACACCTTTAAAAGGAAGCTGTTATGCGTGGGATTTACAAAAAGTACAGGTAGACGCGTCGAGGTATTTTCGAGTGGAAAGGGTATTAAAGAAAACAAAAGATAAATTGTTTGTCAAGTGGAAAGGATATCCCAGCAAATACAACTGCTGGATTCTAAAAAAAGATTTAAAAGTAATCGTGTCACCATGAGAGGCGGAGCGTTACGAAGATTTAAAGTCTATGTGCCCGAACAACAAAAAGGGGGTTCGTTAATGCGATGGAATCCTTTGGCCCCGCCTCCACCCTTTTTGAGAAGTTGGGGAAAGAATGAAGCGGGAGCAGGTGAAAAATATGATCAAAGATATGGCCAGAGAAACAAAGAGAAGGGTTAAAAGGATGCGAAAAACGATGCGAAAAACGATGCGAAAAGAAGATTGAATAGAACACTAGACGATATTTTTGGCGAATAAACAAAATGATACGCGTGAGTGAAGTTAGACAGGGGAGTTCTCACATAGGTATTGAATCCGCACCTCCCACAGATGCCGTGTCCACGATCTTAAAAAGATATAAAAGAAAAAGGAGAGGGGGCCAACGAGGGGACTTTTTACCTAGGCGTATAAAGCAAATAAAACGTCGGCAGCGTCCTCAGAGACGCAGAAGATGTTGAATCATCAACATGTCCATCAAAGACGCAGAGAATAATCCAAGTTTAAGAATATCTCGCGTACCTCCCGTAGATCTTTCTACGGGAAAGTATAGCTACATGAAAGTATCATTTCAGATATCCAGCATCACGCCGATGGAAATCTACGTTCCTAAACAGGCCGAGTTTATAGACGTGGGAAGAAGTTTTGTCGAAATAGATTTGTTATTTAAAACCACCGGTAATGCAAATCTCACAACTAGGACGACTAATGCAGCAAATCTCACATGCCTGGGCAACAATATCGCACATACTCTGTTCAAACAAATCAATTGTAAGCTGAATGGAACACTCATCATTGAACGAGTAGACATGTATCACCTCAAAGCCTACATTCAGACACTCTTGAATTATGACCGAGCGGACGGAGAGCAGTTGCTAGCCACAGCGGGATGGAGAAACTCCATTGATTCCCCCGAGACCTACACAGAAAATAACGTGACCGGTAATCACTGTTAAGGACATTAGCCAGAAGGCTCATATTTTGATTGATTATTGATTAGTTCACTAATTTCAGAATGATCTTAGATAGCCACATAGTTACAATGCTTATCTGTTTTTCTGTATTTCTATTGGTTTTGTAATCGGACCTTTCAGCGTCACCACGCGCATGTAAAAGGCAAATTTAGCGTCCCTTTAATCAGTTCTTCGTAAGTTTTGAATAGCCTTGGTAAACTTTCGCCCTTTCGTTTTCTCAACCTCTGGCACAAGCGGGACCGATATGTGAGTACCTTTGTAACTTTGTTTTTTCCTTTCCATGCTTTTCAGTGTTGGGCGACAATATACAAACAAATATTGCAATGATCTGTATAGATTTAAGATTTAAAGGCCAAAATTCGTGCCAATTTGCGAGTCAGTGAACGCCCATCATTTAGATAGAACAATGGGCTGTTTATCAGTCATCAAAACTCTTTTAATTTGTTTCCAAACTTTTGTTCCGTTTTACTTATATTGTTAATCTCGTTATAGACTTTAGAGCCCAGTATTTGACACGCGATTCTTTGATCATGTATTCCGCGGCTTTTCGTTAGATCGATAGAACTTCTTTGTATTGTTGTTTCAGTTTATGATCGATCCTTCGATAGATTGATTGACTGTCAGAATAATCGTTATTTTCGTCATTGATTGTGGTTCGTGGTCGATTGCCTTTCAAGAATAAAGATTCGCGCAAACAGTCAACTTTGGGTTGTCATTTCGGTCAGTAAAATAGTCCCAAACACCTCCTTAACCGCGTTTTGGAGCGACACGCCCTTGAACTTGAGAATTTAGATTTTAGTCGCCGTAAACGCTACAGTAGAATATCGTCGCATCATTCCGCCATTGGTTATGAATTCTAGCTGAACTTCGCTTTTATCGTTGAAAACTCGTCTTTCCTGGCAAAACAATGAGCATAGGTAGCGCATCTACATTCCACGGTTCACCAGATACGGATATTGATGTGCCGCCACAAGCCAGGAGACCACCCAAAAGCGTGACAGGCGTACAGCCATCCGATTTCGAAACCTCGAAAGGAACTGGTCGTATAAGAAAAATGACGGAAAGGGGATTGGCTTTTCTTTTGAAAATTAAGCTCCCGAATCGACATAATGCTTATAAGAAACTTAAGGAACAGATGCAAAAGATCCTTGCGTTACGCGACTCACCAGAGACCGAAATGGAACAATTAGAGGGAGAGAGATTTTATCTCGATCATTTGAAGGACAAATTCAATGACGCTCACAAGGAGTACGATGACTTGTTAACATCAAAGGAGGAAAGGGAAGCTTCGTATCAGTGGTTCGATATCCGAGATCAAGAATTTTTTGAGTGTCGGAGTAGACTTTGCGAACGCAAAGTGTCTGTCGGTAGCGGTAGTGGGTGATGCGTCTCGGATGTCGCGTACAACAGTCGTTGGGGTTGCCATGATCATAGTTCTCTCAAGTCTTACCCGTTGAACGTGGTTGTCACTGATAAGAAGAACAACCTTATGTTTCCACTGCCGCAGTTTATCAAGCTTAGTTCGAGTTTGTGGTACAAAGTCTTGTGAAGCAAGATGGCGACTTACACGTGTTGGTATGCGCTGCTTCTTTTCGCTCTTTTCACTCTTGGAGGATTCGGTTCTGGTCTCGCATACTTATCTCCCACCAAATATATATGTGCTGGACCTAAGGACATGGGTAATGTCTCTACCCAGCTTCAGTTCTTTGGTTCTTTGAGCTCATGTCTGCATCGTCAAAATTACATGCGAAGAAGCAAGAAGGCATACCTCGGACGGCGTGCTTTGTACTATTGAACAGTACTGCTACGACTCAGCTATTACTGTTGAAGTTATCTGGAAACGTGGAGTCTAATCCCGGCCCTCAGGGGCCTCAAGGAAGTTTTAATAATTCTTCTAAAACACTTTGTAGTAATTGTGCTAAAACCATGAGAAGGAACCAAAATGGCTTCCGCTGCTCGTCTTGCCCGGCAGTATTCCACATCAAATGTACGAAAATGAGCAAGAACGAGCTGTCCTGCTATCGGAGAGAAGGGATCTGGTATTGCTTTTCTTGTACGATGCCTCAATTTTCTGACAGCTTCTTTGATGATCTCTCACCTTCGGCGGCATGCGATTCAAGCTCCACTGGCGAGGTTTTTGAGATTGCGGAGGAACATTCAGGAGACTCTGTTGACTGGTTTTTCAGGAACGTCAATGGTTATTACAAATCCAATCTGAAAATAGGTCATTTGAACATCAACTCTTTACAAAATAAGCTTGACGAGGTCAAGAATATTCTTAACAAGTGCCTATTTGACATTTTCTTTATTTCGGAGACAAAACTCGATGGTACAACCTCAGATAGTTTTCTCCAACAACGGGATATCGCACTATTCGACGTGATCGCAAGAAAGGAGCTGGTGGCTTGATAGCTTTTGTACGGGAAGATATTCCTGTCTGTCGACGACGTAATCTGGAGCCCGAATCAGTCGAATCATTATGTCTTGATGTCATGGATTCTAAATAGGCTCGCTTTATAGTGTGTGCGTGCTACAGATCACCTAAATTCTGTAAAATTACTGATTTCTTGTCGTCGCTTACATCAGCTATTGAACTTGTGTATACAAGCCGTCAGGAAATATTATTGATTGGTGATTTTAATATCGACTTGCTTGTTGGGGAGCATGGTGTTGATGCTGAGGATAACTCACTCATGGATCTTTGTGATAGGTTCTGTTCGCAAAACCAAATTAGTGAACCGAGAAGGGTGACTGAAAAAACAAAGTCTTTACTCGATGTCATTCTCGCTAGCCATCCGGAACGATATGCAATTTGTGGTAATTTGCATATGGGTCTCAGTGATCACGATCTTATCTATGCAGTGCGAAAGAATAAATTACCAAGGGCTAAGGCACGTGAAATTGAATACAGAAGTATGCGACAATTTGATTTAGAAAAATTTTTAAATGACCTAAAAGCTGTTCCCTGGAGTTCTGCTTACATTTATGACGACGTTGATGATCTATGGCACCATTGGGCTCAATTGTACACTGAAGTGTTGGACAAACACGCACCAATAAAGAAAAAACGGGTCAGAGGTGATCAGTTGCCATGGATAACTCCATTAATTCAACGCGAAATCTCGCGTCGTAATCGACTGTTTAAGAAACATGCAAAGAGCCCAACAACAACCTCTTGGGAGGAATTCAAGAAACAGAGAAACAAGGTCACATCCCTGAAACGAAAAGGGTTGAAGGCGTTCTGCATGGAGGCATCGTCAAACACTAAACATCATGGTGAGTTTTGGAATAAGTTGAGACCTTTGTTGCCAAGCAAAGAAAAGAAGCAATCAAAGATAATTCTGATTGAGAATGAGCGTGTAATTACCGATTCATTAATGGTGGCTGAAATGTTCAACAACTACTTTTGCGAGGTGTCCAGGAGTGATGGTGACAGTAAGGAAATGGTTGAGTTTGTTGATCATCCTAGTGTTAAAGTCATTGCTGAGAAAACTTGTGATGATGTTTTTGACCTCGTCCCAGTTGATGTTGGCTACATAAGGAAAATTTTGGATACTCTTGACCCTCGCAAGGCTGTTGGCTGCGATAAGATATCTCAGAGGCTACTTCGTTTATCCTCACCCGTTATTGCCGAGCCGGTTACCCGTTTAATCAATTATTTTATTACCAATCGTCAATGGCCAATAGTTTGGAAAAGCGGTGACGTTGTTCCTGTTTTCAAGAAGGAAAGTATGACGGATAAGACCTGCTATCGTCCAGTTTCTGTTCTGACTTCCTTATCGAAATTATATGAGAAGGTATTGTTCGATCAAATCTATGAAGCCTTTTATTGGCGACTCTCACCGAACCTGTCTGGCTTTCTCAAGGGTCACTCGTGTTGCACGGCCTTATTGAAATTGACTGAAGATTGGAGAGCCTCTCTTGACAGAAGAGAAGCTGTTGCAGCGGTGGCTATCGACTTAAGTAAAGCTTTTGACTCTGTTTGTCACCCGCTTCTCCTAGCTAAATTAAAGGGATATGGTTTTACGCATGATGCGCTGGAAACTATGACCGCTTACCTTACTGGACGGAGACAGAGAGTCAAACTTGATGGTGTATATTCTTCGTGGAGAACCGTTAAAACTGGTGTACCACAGGGGTCCCTGTTGGGTCCACTCTTATTTAATTTGTATGTTAATGATCTTAATTATTTTATTACTAATACGTCCTTGAGGCTATACGTTGACGACACTACTCATTACGCCTCTGATGTCTCACCAACAGAATTGCAGTATATAATTAACTCTGATCTGAGCGTTCTATCGAGATGGTTCTCAATGAATTTTTTACAGATTAATGCCGCCAAAACGCAAGCTATCGCTATTGGCCCGTCTTCATATCAGTATGATTTCCATCTTAATGATTCTAATGTCCATACAAAGGACACACTCAAAATGCTTGGGGTGGTCCTAGATAGCAAATTAACATTTAAAGCGCACATAAAGCAACAGCTGAATAAGGGATGCGCAAAGGCTTCGGCTTTGCGGAGAATACGTAAGTTTATTTAAAAGGACGTGTTAGTTCGTTTATATTTCGTTTATATTTCTCCCTCATCTCGAGTACTGCAGTCCCCTTTTACTGGGAGTAGGTAACGCGGAGACTACAAAAATAGAGACAACTAATTACTTTATATTAAGAACTATATTAGGCTTCTCGAAGTCTGTGTCATACGACTTCCTCCTCAAGTTGGCCGACATTAAGTCTTTGGAGAATCGTAGGCAATTCCAATCGTTAGTTATGTTATATCATGAGTGCTTGTATGATAAGGGGGCTCCTTATATAAGTGATTTTTTTCATTTTAGAAATGTACCGTATAGTTTGCGCGGGCTCAGTACACGGCTAGATTTACCTCCTTTTAATCTTGAGTTTTTACATCGGTATTTTTCATTTTTAGCTAGTAAACTTCGGAATGCGCTACCCCCTAGACTCAGAGAATCTCAAGATATTGTTTCATTCAAGCGTTCTCTTAAAGCCCACATGGCTTAGTGGTAGTGATTGTAAATATCGTTATTGTTAATATTGTTAATATTGTAACTTTTTATTGATAGCTCTTGTCTACGATCTTCGATCCTGTTTTTAGTTATTTAATAGATCTACTTATTATTTGTATTCTTACAGAAATTATGTTTTATTTCTAATTGTACATACACGTACACGTTTTAACGAGAACTTCTGTACTCCTAGGTGTCACGTGTTTAAATAAAGGACTGATTGATTGATCCATGCGTATGAAAGAAATTCGGCCAGTTGGGCCCCATCTGTTAAATCGGGTCACAGCAGGAAGTCAAAGGCGTCTGGCGAGTCGACAGTAAGTTCCTCGTCCACAAAGCTTCTCTCTCGCGCGCTAGTCGATGCGGCAGCTAAGGCCGCGAAATTGCAGGCTGAAATGGAATTTCTAGAAATGGAAAAGGAACTAAGACGGTTGCAAATAGAAAAGGAACTAGCCATTGCAAGCGCTGAAGAAAGTGCAATCAAACGAGTTCTCGAACAGGAAAGATTATCGGGCGATAAAGACTTGACAAGTGGTGAAGGCGTCAAGCAGGAGTTGAAGCCGGAGGTAGGGGTCCAAAATATTAAGCAAGAGAGGAGCTGTGTCAACCCGCTCGCCCCTCCGTTCATCCCTAGAAGCGAACCTACACCAGCCTCCAAGCCCTTGATACCGAAGCCCGCAATTACTTCGCATCTCCAGGATAGTGGTGTCGACACAACTCTTCAGCAGATAGTCAGCTTACAAGCGAAGCAAACAGAGTTAAGTTCGTTACTTATCAATCAGCAACAAATAAACAACCTTCCGGTAAAGGAGCCGCCAGTTTTCACCGGAGACTACCTCGAATATCCAGCCTTCGTGACTGCCTTCGATGCTATAATCTCCAAGAGTGTGCCTTCGAACAGAGATCGACTCTTTTTCTTGAATAAGTACACTAAAGGCAAGGCGAACGACGTTGTAAAGGGTTACCTGGCCATGAACTCTGACACCGCTTACGAAAAGGCTCGAAATATGTTTGACCACCGTTTTGGAAAGAGGGTCTTAATGGGGTTAACCGATAGGCGTAAAATGGCCAAAAATTTAGTCGATAGCCGTAAAAATTGAAAAATTTTAACCGTTAGCCGTAAATGTGGTCAAAAGAGGTAACCGTAAAAAAAATTGTTCCCTAAATTTCTTAATTTTAAGGAAGGTGCTAAACTTACTTATGACCTGTTTCATTTCTTATTTTGCTGACTTTGACTCGGTACATGTTGTACATGTGGTTCATACGTTTATAGGCCAAGCTCGTTTCAAGGACCCCCGGTAGTCTCCCTTGACCTCACTTGGCCTGTGTTTTGTTGGACAAGTTGACAGCTTTTTGTTTTAAGATCTCCAATTTCTTCACCCAGTGTGCATGTGAGTTGAACGATGTCGGTATTGAAAGCTGTTGTTAGTTTTTATCGAACGGGTGAGGAAAGGCCAAGCGAAAGATACAAGGCAAGACTCAAAGTCCAAGAAGAGCATCGGACACTTTCAGCGTTCAAGAAAAACGTTATTGACTTTCAAACAACAACAAACATATGAAACATATGAAACATATGAAACATATGAAACATATGAAAAGTTCTTGGTCTTAACGAGCAAGCCAGGAAGTTCGGTCTTGGGAAATTTGACCTTAAACTTTACCGCCTCGCCAAAATCAGCGGCAAGATAGAAAATTACTCTTTATCGACCCAGCAGCAGCTAGATCTGGAACTACCCCTGTTGCTTGACTCAGATAGTGAAAGCGAGTTGAACTCTTAAAGTTATGAATTTTGTACGTGACTAGTAGGATGCCGCGTGGCAAGAAATTTTTGCGGGTCTTTTATCTTGCAGATTGCAGAAACTAAATTAGCTCCCCACATGTTTGGGGAGCTAATTGTTTCGATAGCGAAAGACTGGTTTTCTTACTGAGGATTAATATTTGTTATTTTCAGGAGATCGCGAGCTTGAAATACCTGAGTAAAGCAACTAGCAGAGATTTCACTCTTTGCAAAACGCTTACTGTTGATCACTAAGGCATGGGTCGCACTTGGCAAAGTTTGGTGTGAATGTGGTCACTTTGGTGTAAAAATCTGTCATCGGAGCACATTGCCTAATGCGACCCTAACTTTTCCAGTTCGCAAAAACTTTGAAAACCGGCCAAAACATCAAAGACGCCGTAGTGCTTGGGTGGGGCAGGTAGATTTCGGAAAACTCCGGCTAAACAATAGCTATCACAGCGGTAACTATCATCGCTTGTCAGTAAACAGCAAACGACTCGACTGGTCGCGGAACTGACCAGGCATATGGCGCTCGAAGTAATCTTCGCCGAGGTCGATTTCTCGGTCTCATCATAGTGGCAGTCAAAACAGTTACACAGGCGTTAACCCATCTTTCATAGATCATACGAAAGACAAAAAAGGGCTCGTGATTTAACTGAATAAGAAGAATAAGTATCACCGTGATCGTAATTAACAATGCTTCAACGGGACGCATTTTTTTAACGTTTGTTTTCCTTTTTCAGCTCACTGCTCTCTCCCCATAGCACGTCGATAAATGTGTGTATGATTTATCAAAGTGTCATCACTGACATTTTTTTCACCTCGCGCGACCCTGATAGTTGAAACCAAAAGTTTGCTTTCCGGTTGCGGTTTCAAATTTTCTGTGGTTTTTTTGCCGGCAAAGTTGAAAACTTTGCCCAAGTGCGACCCATACCTTAAGTATTGAAAAGCCCCTTGGGGAATACTAATAAAGTAAAGTTGCCGGTAAACATTGTCAATTTGTAAGCTGCTGCAGACAGTCGTTCTCAGCAGTCCTTCGCTATCGTAAAAAACACTGGACCCTGAAATTTGTTTTTTTTAATAACTGAATGCCTATTTGCAGATCCATTATTGATTCATGTTAACAACAGATACCCGAAGCTGCAAAAAACGCCTCTGACATTCACAGGAAGTTGATTTATTTTCATAATGAACTGCTATGAGGAATGATCATTTTCATCCCTCACAAAAGAAATGTTAGTTCCCTGGCAATAGCTTAAACTTTTTTTTTTCGGTTTAAAACAAAGAGCACATGTCATTTTAAGAGAATGAGATCGAAAAATCTCATATTCAAAGATCTTCAAGGCCGTGCTTCTTAGCTTGGCTCCGACACTTTGAAATGTGAGTCTAAGAGTCACGGAAATGTGACAAACAGGTCACCACTCCTACAAGTAAATGTAAGAATGCATGACGTAAGTTAAGTTGTGTATGACCTTGTATTGAATCCTTTTTCGTAGTTCACAATTCTATGCGTAAAATAATATTAGAAGTGGTATGACTTATCAAATATTAAATTTTTTCAAAAGAATAACTCATTTAAGCCTGAGATGACCATAACACCTTTATTTTGCTTTAAAGATTAAAAGAACACAGGTTTATTAATATTTAACCTTTTGGAACCAAAGAAATTAATTTTTAACTTTTTCGTTAACCGTAACTGTAAAAAATTAACCGATAGCCGTAAAAGAGCCAAAATTTTAGCCGATAACCGTAAAAGCCAGCACCCCGTTGAGACCCTCTTAGACTTACCTAATCATTTTAAGCAACATATGGCAATCTGCGGTCTTTCCTTACACTTAGGTAGCACGGAAAGCCCTAAAACTCTTGAACAAAAGCTCATCTTTCAAACTGGCAGTCTAAATCCCACAGGGATCAACGAACGCTTTTCATTCCACTAATTTATTCGTGTTTTTCTCGTTGCCATGTTCCCACCAATAACGTAGCTCCATTTTCTGCCTTTAAAAGCACACACAACCCCCAATTTCTCTATTCGCTCCGACGAAGGGCTAACGCTCGAAACGTCGGCTTTTGTAATCGTTACGGTGGCCAATTTACCATTTCAACTTTGTTGATATATCCAAATTACAAGTCGAATAAATCAAGACACGGACCGTCCAAAGAGGACAGAAAATTTCTTGAGATAGCCGAACGAGGGATTCACCGGTGTGATAACGGCCATTACGAACTTCCGCTACCTCTGAAAGACGAAAAAATCGAGCTCCTTAACAACAGATCCACTGCGCTCAGTGAGAATCAGCGAACAGCCACATCGAGAACTAGAGCATCATATCGATCAGGAGTACTTCTGGACGGACAACAAGGTGGTACTTGGATACATAAGGAATGAGAGTAGGCGATTTCAAGTGTTTGTTTCCAACAGAGTCCAAGACATTCAAGACAACATCTCTGTCGATCAGTGGAGGTACATTGAATCAAAACAGAATCCAGCAGACGAAGCATCGCGAGGCATGAAAGCACAAGAGATACTAGATTCCCGATGGATCACTGGACCACCATTTCTTTGGGAGAAAGAAACACAGTGGCCTACCAGCAACGAAGATCACAACCTTCAGGATAGCGATCCAGAAGTAAAGTCTGTCGCCATGGCAACCGCCCAGGAAGCCACAGAAAAGTTAACAGAGAAGTTAACCCTTGAAGAGAGAATAGAATATTTTTCTGACTGGTATCGAGCGAAACGCGCAGTTGCCATTTGTCGACGCTACGTCGGATTCCTGAAAGAGCGCGTACCCAAGAAACGTGGTAACAACGAAGAACTTCAAGAAGTTAAGGTCGAAGACTTGGAAAGCGCAGAGCGCGCAACAATTCGTGCAGTACAGTTAAAGGCCTTTAAAGAAGAAATAGCAACTTTGAGGAACATGAAGCAAGAAAACACAGACAAAGAAAGTAGAGTCCTCACACGGCAAAGAAAAACTAGCATGAAAACAGGTAGTTCGCTTTACAAGCTTGATCCATTTCTAGATGTTAACGGAATTTTGCGAGTTGGTGGACGTCTCAGACGGGCAACCCTAGTTGATGACATCAAGTTCCCCATCATACTTCCGCGAGACAGTCATGTTACCCACCTGGTCGCTAAACATTATCACCAACGCATACATCACCAAGGCAAGGGAATGACCTTAAATGAAATACGCTCGAATGGTTTTTGGATACTCGGAGGTTCATCGATAGTCACCAACTTGATTTCGTCTTGCGTCAAGTGCCAGAGACTCCGCGGTTCAGTTCAAGAGCAAAGAATGTCAGATCTACCTGAAGACCGCCTTGAATCCACACCACCTTTCACTTATTGCGCCGTGGATTACTTTGGGCCCTTCATTGTTAAAAATGGTCGTACAGAGCTGAAACGCTATGGTGTCCTCTTTACCTGCTTGGCGTCGAGAGCTAAACACCTCGAGATCGCTTACTCGCTCGAGACTGACTCCTTCATCAATGCCTTGAGGAGATTCACTAGTCGCCGTGGTCCCATCCGCCAGCTAAGGAGTGACCAGGGTACAAACTTCGTTGGAGCTCGTAAAGAACTTACCCAAGCGCTAGCTGAGATGGACCAAGAGAAGTTAAAAACGACTCTACTAGAAGAACAGTGCAATTGGTTTTCCTTCAAGATGAACGTCCCGGCAGCGAGCCACATGGGAGGAGCTTGGGAGCGCCAAATTAGATCCGTGCGTAACGTTCTCTCATCACTATTGCAGGATAACGGCAAACGGCTGGACGATGAGTCTCTTAGAACCTTGATGTGTGAAGCCGAAGCAATAGTCAATAGTCGCCCTTTGACAGTGAACCAACTTGCTGATCCAGATTCGCCAAGTCCTTTAACCCCTAACCATGAAGTCAAAGGTTGTTTTTGCTCCGCCAGGCGCGTTCCAGCCATCAGACGCTTATTTCAGGAAGCGCTGGAGGCGAGTCCAACACCTGGCGAGCGAGTTCTGGACTCGCTGGAAAAAGGAATTTCTTCTCAGTCTCCAGGATCGGCAGAAGTGGACGCGCAATCGGAGAAATTTACAAGTTGATGACGTCGTCATGATCAAAGACGAGAATCTCTCTAGGAGCACATGGCAACTTGCTCGTGTTTCAACTGTTTACCCTAGCTCTGATGGCCAAGTCCGTAAAGTCCAAATAGCTCTTGCGGATAGCTGTTTGGATAAACGAGGGAAGAGGATTGGCTCAGTGCGGTGAGACCAATCCAGAAGCTAGTGTTGTTGATGCCAGCGCCAAGGGACGAGAACCGGAGTAATTCCTGGCCGAGGAGCCTTGACAAGAAATGAACTGAACTTTGTGAGGAAAATTTATTTAGTCAACGCTTGAGCTTTGATAGATTAATAATTACGATAGGTGAAATATGAATATTTCAGGGAAGCCATGTTAAGGACATTAGCCAGAAGGCTCATTTTTTGATTGATTATTGATTAGTTCACTAATTTCAGAATGATCTTAGATAGCCACATAGTTAAAATGCTTATCTGTTTTTCTGTATTTCTATTGGTTTTGTAATCGGACCTTTCAGCGTAACCACGTGCATATAAAAGGCAAATTTAGCGTCTCTTTAATCAGTTCTTCGTAAGTTTTGAATAGCCTTGGTAAACTTTCGCCCTTTCGTTTTCTCAACCTCTGGCACAAGCGGGACCGACATGTGAGTACCTTTGTAACTTTGTTTTTTCCTTTCCAGGCTTTTCAGTGTTGGGCGACAATATACAAACAAATATTGCAATGATCTGTATAGATTTAAGATTTAAAGGCCAAATTCGTGCCAATGTGCGAGTCAGTTAACGCCCATCATTTAGATAGAACAATGGGCTGTTTATCAGTCATCAAAACTCTTTTAATTTGTTTCCAAACTTTTGTTCCGTTTTACTTATATTGTTAATCTCGTTATAGACTTTAGAGCCCAGTATTTGACACGCGATTCTTTGATCATGTATTCCGCGGCTTTTCGTCAGATTGATAGAACTTCGTTGTATTCTTGTTTCAGTTTATGATCGATCGTTCGATAGATTGATTGACTGTCAGAATAATCGTTATTTTCGTCATTGATTGTGGTTCGTGGTCGATTGCCTTTCAAGAATAAAGATTCGTTCAAACATTCAACTTTGGGTTGTCATTTCGATCAGTAAAATAGTCCCAAACACCTTGTTAACCGCGTTTTGGAGCGACACGCCCTTGACCTTGAATTATGACCGAGCGGACGGAGAACAGTTGCTAGCCACAGCGGAATGGAGAAACTCCATTGATTCCCCCGAGACCTACAGAGCAAATAACGTGACCGGTAATCATGGAGACCACACAGCCCTCTCCACAAATCAGGCATTCCCTTCGTTGTGTAAGAAATCATTTCATGTTTGACACATCGGTGTTTTACGCTCGCATTGATATTTCACTGTTCCGCTTGGAGACACGGTTAAACAATACTCACAAACAAGGAGTTAAGATATAACTTGTTAACTTTGACTATTTTTATCATCCAATTACAGGTCGGAGCCATTCCTGTATTTAGTCGCTAGTCACAAAATAGTCGCTATCTTTGAAAGGCCTTGTAACGGGTGTTACGACCTGTTTCGGTTACAATTTGACTTTAAATTTCGACGTATTCGATTTTAGGGGGTCGTTGTTTTCGTAATCTCGAAAACTAAGACGGGTCTTACGTCTTTCGTCTTCGTTTTCGAGGGTCTTAGTTTTCGTGACACCCCTTTGTAACCTAGTTTTTTAGCGGATTTCCGCTGTACTGAAGCTGTTAATCTCATGGAGTATTGTGCTAATTTCGTAGAGGTTTGGCTAAAAAACTTTAGGAAGGGTGATGGGGGTTCTAAACGATCGCCATAAATCCCACTTCAAGTCTTTGCGGGGTTAGTTTGTTTAAGAGAGAGACACCCCCGGTATCACGACACAAAGTATTGCAAGGTTGTATTATTACAGTTATCATTTCTGAGTGAGGGCACTGGAAAAAGGCTTGGAGGGATCATCTCCTAGAAAATTAGTTACCTAAGGGTATGAGCTAATAAAAATCCTAGGTGACTATAAGGGTGATTTCTGTAAGTCGCAACCAGCTGGCCAGACCTGTTCTTTTCTTTTTCTTTAGGAAATTACGTCACTATTCAGAACTGAATACGTTCTTGTAAATATGAGTGAATATCCGAAAAGACCATAAATTTAGAGGCGTGTTTATCAATAAATTGACCGGTTTGGCCAGTCGTTTCCGACAAACGGTAAGAATTCTAAGACATATCACGATTTAGCTACTGCAACACTGATACTTATAGCTTGTTATTTTGACTTAACTTAAGTCATTTCTAGGAACCCATCGACTCTCTCATGACCGATACTCCTATCTCGGGCTAACAACTTTTCGGATCTACCTCCGGTTGGTTTGGAGCAAAGTTTAGTAATTCTACTCTCTCCAGATGGCATTCGGGAAAATTTAAATAGAAAGTTTCATATGTTGTCCATGTAACAATTATTATCGGTGTATTAAGCTGAAGAAGAAGAGAGCGAAGTGAATTGAGCAACTTCAAGATGGCGGTTCAACAACAACACGTTTGAATCATATTCAAAGCGAGGCTTACTGGCGTCATGGTTTACAACATTGTCACATCCTCCTCCTTTTTTCTGTTTTTTTGTTTTTTTTTTTTGTTTATTGATGTAGCTAGACAACCAGCATGGTAGTAGCAAAAAAAAAAACAAGCTTCTTAAACGGAAATAACGCTGAAAGTGTCTCAGTCGTTCAGAAAGAATGATATTAAAAAAATAGTTGAGTCTTAACATAGTCCTCGAATCTAACTGGTTCTTTGCTGACACGGCCGGAGCGAGTACATACAGGTGACGAGTGCTTGGTGGTCTTTGCTCGCCTTTCTGGCTGTTCGCAGCTCGCGTGTTGAGCAATTGGGTATCTGGACTCTGTTGAGATCCAGGCAGTGGATCTGGTAAAGGCAGTGCATCCGCTACTGGTACAGAAGGACTCTTCACCAGGTGCTGCCTATTGCGTCTAAAGGTGGACCCGTGTGACTGGACTTCATAGGATCTCTCGTCTAATCGCTTTGGCGGTCACCCTTGTCCCAACTGTGTTTGCCAAGCACAAAGGGCCTCAGTCTAACAGTGTCGCCAACGTTCAAGGCTGGAAGGTCACGGGATGACTGATTGTAGTAGTGCTGCTGCCTCTTTTGGTTCAGCTGGAGCTGTTCCCTTTCATAGAGGTCGGGTGGGTTTCTGGGTTCCAGGAGCGATCTTGTGGACGGTAAAAGGCTCCTTGTCCTTCTTCCCAAAAGACGCTGTGCCGGGCTACTGGCAACACCTTGGGTTGGTCTGTTCCGGAAATTGAGGAGAGCTAGGTACTGGTCTTCTTCTGACTTTGATGTCTTGCGTAACATTCTTTTCGCAGTCTTCAAAGCCGATTCAACCTTTCCGTTTGCTTTGCTAGGTGCGGTGATGTGGTAGTGTGCTCAATCCCTCAGTTCTTTGTGAAGGACTTGAATTCGTGTGATGTAAATTGGGGGCCATTATCTGTAACCAGTTGACAGGGAATACCATATCGTGCCAGGTGTGACTTCAACCTTGTGATCACAGTTGATAAATCTTGTAAGGAAGTTTTTTAGGTAAAATGGTTAAAATCTCGATGATATCCATCTCTTTCGAAAGGGGATAATGCAGTGGCCACCATTAAAATGTACCGATAGGTGGTCTGAAAAGTCAATATAGACATGAAAGCAGCAGCAGAATTAAGAGTAGAATTAAGGTACACTTGAAAGAACTAGAAGTAACCATTGGAGGCTTACTAATCTTGTATGAAAATAGGATTCCAATTCAAAAACGGTCGGTAGATAGTCTACAAGACTTCTAGTGAGAGACTTTAAGACGTAGATGTTTGCTCTTAGGTCCAGGAGCGCGTTCGTCTTTATCTCGATGATATGCAATGAGGTTTCCGCTGTTAGCAGTACTCTCAAGTCTCACGCATTGAGCGTAAGACTCACGCAAACAAATTAAATCTCACGCTCACGCTGAAACTATTATTTCTCACGCATTTTAGATTACTTGCTCCTTTAGTGAAGTTCCTTCATAATAAACTATATTTTATGATATAATTTAAGTCCTTGTTTGGTTTGTACTCGCTTCGAACACTTTATTCTTGTGCAGAGCCAGTGTTTCTCCGGCCAGTGGGTTTAATGTAAGTAAGTAAGTAAAACTTTATTTACGCAGGGTAGCCCATTCAGCTCAAAGCTGGTATCCATAACGGCCCTGTTTCTTAAAAATAAATTACATCAAAATTCTCAATTAGTCATATATATGACCAGGATTTTAAAACTACATTAGTAGCTTAAGACTACAAAGCCAAAACACAATTAAGACCTAAAATAGTAGATAAAATATCAAGTGAAGATATAAAGAAATGTCTTGCTCTTGGGCAGAACGTTGGAATGTTTTCACTCTTCACAATGTTTAAAGGGAGTTCATTAAAAATTTCTGCGCCAGTAAAAAGAAAGGTCCTTTTCCCAAAATTTTATTTTACTTTTGGTAGGGATAGCCTCATACTTTGCCTTGTGGAATAGTCGTGAATATTTGAAAATCTGGTAAAATATGATGAAAAGTAACTAGGAACTAATGAGTGAAGACAGAGAAAAACGAGTTTAGCCTTGTGGTAATAGCGTCTACTGGAAAGATTCGGCCATTACAGCTGCTCTTTTGCTTCAGATGAGCGAGAGCAACGTGTAATAATCCGTGCAGATCTATTGTGTAAGCGCTGTAGTCGATCTATATCTTGCTGTAGAAAGTTACTCCAAGCAATGTCATAGTAATCAAATAAGGGAATAATTAAAACATTATGAACAAGTGTTGCTGCCTCCTTTGTGACGAAACTTCTAATACGGCACAGAATACTAACTCTTGACGCCGCGTTTTTACACACAGAGTCCACGTGAGCCTTCCAAGTCATAAAATTGTCAAACACCACGCCTAGGTATTTAAAAGTAGTTTCACAAGATATGGAATTTCCGAAAAGATTAAGATTTGAAATACAATCGCGCTCTTTATGCCTTCGAGATGTAAATAGTACACACTTAGTTTTTGAAAAATTGAGAACAATACTGATGTCTTCTAACCATTCAGATAGACACTGAAGATCTTGGCTAATGTAAAAGGTTAAATTTTGTACTGTTTGGCCAGCAAGATAAAAAACTGTCGTCAGCGTACATATTTAAAGAACAGTGTTTGACTATTGCACATGTTCACATGCTGACCCAGTAACGTGGACCGTATAATGGCGGATTCCAGTTCAGAGTCGGACTCAGACTCTCTTGTCGTGAAGAAGGCCAAATATGCGGGAGCGACAAAAGCAAGTTAGAAGAAGATTGGATAGTGAAGTATCCTTTTGTTTCTTCTGTCACTTCAGGCAAATCTTTATTCCACTGGAATGTTTGCAATCGTACTTTGTCATGTGCCCATCAAGGAGAAGCAGATCTTAAGCGCCATATTGCTAGCGATAGGCACGCTGCACTCGCCAAGGAACAGGCAAAACAACCGGCGATGGCGGGTTGCAAATGTTATGTTAGCGCTGATGCAATATTTTTTGAGTCGCTTGTCGCGGTATGCAAAAGGTATACCTCTAGCTGGAAAAGCCACCACTAACAGTTTTCAAAATCCATGCCGGGTTTTGATCAGCGATCGTACTGCATTATGGAATTTCTGGCGTTTGAGTGCCAACGAATAAGCCGGAAGTTAGATATTTCTGCGGCACGAGAGCAACAGGGCAAGGGCCTGGACCATTGAGTATAGATGCATTATCGGTATAGTGATATGAGTATTAAAGCTTGTGATTGCACGTGGGCAATCAGTCTAAGCCGACACCATCTCAGTTATTGCTAAGTTTATTCGCGATGGAACAATCTCAGGTTGAGCAAATCGTCAATGCCGCTATAACTAAGAACAACGAGACTCTTCTCGGCTCAATGAAGTCAATCCTCGACAGTTGCCTTTGTGACATTAAGAGGGCTAACTCTGACACTACGGACTTGCATCTTCGTGAAATAAAGAAATTGAAGTTCGAAGAACCCCGCCGGTTCAAGAAGAAGACAAGTGAAGATCAGTACAGATTCAAATCGAAACTGACGGACGTTCTAGATGAAGCGAAATCTTCATGTTCTACGCAAAACCTGGAAAAGGTCAACTGAAAAAGTCGCTAGAGAAAGGTGAGAACTTGTTAGCCGAAAGGCAGAAACATATCCTTTTAGCGGACAAATCAGATTATGGCTGGATGGTAATACAAGAATATAAAAAGAACAATCTTGCCGACGATTCCGACGATGAGAAGAAGATTGTTAGAGCAGAAGCGAGAGCGAGAACCAAGCAGATTTCACAGAAAGCCAAGTCAAGAATGACTGCTTCAAGACGGAAGTTTCCTAAGAGCCAACCGGTCGCCGCTGTTTCTAACACTGATGTCAGTTCTGCTTTGAGGCCAATTCCAACCATTGATGCCCAATTCAAAAATCAAACAAGGCCGGGATCTTGTTTCGCTTGTAATAAGCCAGGCCACTGGAGGGCGCAATGCCCGCTGCTAGCTGCCAAGTCCCGTCCAGGTCAATGACTAGCCGACCTCGAGGATGGACAAGATCAAGGTGTAGTTGTTTCTAATTTTTGCAATGGTTTTCCTAGTTCCGTTTAGACGGTGTAGGCAATAGTCTTGAGGACGATCTTATTGATTCAGATTATTCATCGTTGTTTGTTACTGTTAAGTCTTTGACACCGAGTGAATTTGATTCATACCAGTCTAAAGTTTGCTCGGTTCGCGGGAATTTAGCTAAATGTTATCAAGAATGGGAGAAAATTGGTGCTTCAGGCTTTATTTTGAGTGTTATACGTGACGGGTACAAAATTCCTTTCATTGATTTTCTACCCCCCCGAAGTTCAGCCCAAACAATGGTTCAGCCCTGAAGGAAAAAGAGTTTGTTTCCGAGGCTATTTCTGATCTTCTTGGGAACAGATGTGTGGAGATTCTCGATTACCCACCTGCTATAATTAATCCACTTTTAGTTTCTATTCAGTCTTCAGGCAAGAAAAGGTTAATTTTAGATTTGAGACATGTTAATTTGTTTATTTTCAAACAGAAATTTAAGTGTGAAGATCTTGAACAGGCTCTCAAGGTTTTGTCTGAAGGATTTTATTTGTTCAAGTAGATCATAGAAGGTTTTTGGCGTTTGCTTTGGATTTTGGCGACGGAGTATTTAAATATTTTCAATTTGCAGTATTACCTTTTGGTTTGTCATCCACTCCCTATTTGTTTACCAAATTGTTACGTCCTGTTATTACCTCATGGAGGTGTAAGGGCATACCTATGGTAATTTTTCTTGGTGACGGTTTGGGAGGTGGCGCTGGCAAAATGATTTTATTTTAGTTTGTAAATTTGTCACCTCTTTGGTGTATTAGCTTTTGTGATAGGACTGCACGCATAATTTAAGACATTCACGTGCCCTTTTATCAGAAGTAACTGTAATGTCGAGCTCTTTATTCATTTCTGTATTTCAAAGAAAAATAAGGGGTGGAGTTTATTCGATACTTTATTTTACTGTCACTGAAGTTTCCTACGTTAGGTTGCTTTTTGCTTACCATCATTCCCACCCGGATTCCCTGCAAAGGATAAATGTTAAATCCCTGCAAAGGATAAATGTTGCTGGTTTTAGGTTTTCTCCCTGTGGATGTAACTCAAAGTCTTGGATCAGTTACCAGAGCAGATGATATCCCAGGTGGTTACATCAAATGTCAACCAAACTGCTGCTCAATGTGATGCTGGCCAAGCTGCCATATCAGATAACAATAATGGTTTGATCTCTGGTGATGTCAGTGAACATGCCTCGATTAGTGGATGCCCTGTATCTGGTGGTGAAACTTTCAGTGATGTAAATGTACTTGGTGATTTTGACAATGGTATGTGCTAATAGAATATTCATTGACACAAACAAGAATGCTTGGTAACTGGTATTTGTACACTGTGTGGCTACATTCTCTTGTTTAATAACCATGGTTATTTAGATTAGTTACTGGTAACCAACCGATTTGTTTAAATTGAATGTTGGGTTTGTTTTTGTTAGGTACTGCACCTTTATTAGTCAAGGATGTGCTTGTACACAGATCCCAAGTTCCCAAGGGCTTGATAGAAGAATTCAAAGCCCTGGACATCCCTACTCACATGTACCGCCTAAATCTAGTTATAATTAATGAGCGTGGGGAGATCGAGGAAGGGAGAGGTCTTTCCGGTGTAGTGCGAGAAGTAATCACAATGTTTTGGCACCAATTCTTTATGTCCTTGTCAACCGGTGCAACAGAAAAAGTGCCATCAGTGAGACATGATTAGCAGCACCAAGAATGGGAAGCCATCAATAAAATATTGGTGCATGGGTATCGTGAAATAATGTATTTCCCAGTAACTCTTTCAGGTTTTTTTTTATGGGGAGTTGTTTGTTCGAGGAAAGGAATATTTCTGACAGTTTTCTCCTTGAAGCATTTTCCTTGTACATAAGCAAAGTTGAAGCAGAAACATTAAAACAGTGTAAGGAGGGCATATTAGAACCTAATGATGATGATGTACTTGAAGTACTAAGTAGCTACAAATGCTATAAAAAACCAACAAAAGAGAACATAGAACTGATCATCACACAACTAGCTCATCATGAGCTAGTACAGAAGCCCAGGTATATTTCAAATTTTTGGAAACCAGTTATCTCTTCTCTTAAGAGTTTTTCGCAGTTCAGATCATTAGACTCTATGGCAGAGATGTATGAGGAAAAGAACCCTACAGGGAAAAAGGTTATCAAGTTATTAGCGGCTAACCCACAAAATGAGTCGGATAGGAACAGTTTTGATCACTTGAAGCGTTACATAAAATCTCTTAATGAGGGTGCTTTGAAAGCATTTCTTCAGTTTATGTTTATTCCCATAACCTTTTCCATTGATCAAGTATCAAATATTCTGGGAGATATTTGATATTGGCCACTCCTGGGACTTAAAGGTTTACCAATTGAAAGTGTTCTTGTCTTGTCTTAGTTTGTAAAACTGGATGTTTTTCATACACTGTACTTGTTTTAACTCGTACTAAAAGTGGTATGAGAACAACTGGTCATCCCTCACCACTAGCCTTATGGATTATGTCACTGTTAGAAGCATCTGTTACAAGCACCGGAATCGCGAAAACTGAACGGCGTTGTTGCTAGTCTGAACTGTTGAACTTGTTGATGGTGTACCCGTTGTGTTTACGTTCCTTGTACCGCCTCTATTGAAGATCCTTGATACTTCATTATTAATGGCTTGATTACGAGGAATAATTCTTTCAGAAAGATCTTGGACAGTCTATAATAACGACTGTACATCAGCAACATTATGATCCGCCATGTTGACAATGATTGTTAATGTGCATGACAAAATATCAATACCACTGACCATGTTTCGAAACTAATCGATAACCAATCGATATTCTCGTCCAGTAAAGTTTTTCTCGTCCATCAGAATTTTCTGGTATAGCAATCTTTTTTCTGAAAGTACAAAAACTGTATCTCATCCAGTAAAACTGTAACTCATCCGGTGAAACTTTAAACTCGTACTACGATATTTGTAACTCGTCGTGTAAACTTCTTTTCACTATACCTTTGTCCTGCCCGGCTTGCCATACGCATGCTTCTAGAGCTGCCGGATCGACGTGGGAGTGGTAGACCTGATGATCATTCGCATAAGCGTTCAACTTGGCCTTCTTGACATGGAAGAAAAGATCGTTAGTAAAAATGTTAAATAGACTTAATAGTATAGGACCTAGCACACTCCCTTGCGGAACCCCGCGCTTTACGCTTTCCCAGGTCGAAAAGGTGTCTCTAACTTTAACTCTCTGAGTTCCTTCAGAGAGATAGTTTCTAATTAGGGCACAATTTTTGTCGTCCAGACAATAGGCCCTTAGTTTCGAAAGGAGTGGATACGGAATGACACCAAACGCTTTGGAGAAATCCATAGAAACTACCGCAACGAGCTCCCCCCTGTCACGCATAATCCTCCAGTCCTCCTTCAATCAGTTGGGTTTCTCGAGCGGGAGCAAGAGACCTACAACAACTGGACACCGCGGAAATACGTTTTTAAGGGCACGATACAGTATTTTACTGGTCAGCGGACACCTCAACGAAACCATAAAATGTCGATAACTTTTACAATGTTTTTCGCCGTGAGTCAAATCGACAGGGTAAAGAGGCAAAACTTAGAAAGAATACTGTAAACTTAGCCTTGAAACTCGGCTCACCCTTTGGATAGTTCTTAGGCTCAATTATATAATTTGCCAAAGCCGAACTGAAGTTGCTTACGATATGAAATTGCTGTTTTTCGCTGGCGGCTCCGTGGCAACTAAGTTTTGTTTATAAGAAAGCTTATGCACTAAGGCTAAAAATGAGACGGTTTTTGAATGGCTGAAGCGGTGATCTGAGGACGCTGCACTATCAGGTTTGTAAAGCAGTGGCTTGAACCGTATAAATCGGCATGTCAACGGCATTTCGGTCAGATTCGCCTAGAAGAAGATAAAACATGCCCGTCTAGCACGGCCACCTTATCCCCACCCGTTATTGTATGTATTATAGTTGGCCAAAAGCCCAACGACTGTAACATGTATACGACTGAAACCCTCAAAAGTACAAAAACTGGCTCAACTAGAGGAAGAATAAACCCAAGTTTGTTTAAGTACAAAATGTCCATTTTAATGATTATAAATTAAGTTTTCACTTTCCACATTAGTTTGTAACTTTATTTTCTGAGCTGTAATTTTTTTCTCAGCATTAATTTTTTTTCTCAGGATTAATTTTACTTTCTCAACAAGTGTTGTTTCCCATCACAGTTCTGAATAATTTGTAGTATGCCTTTTTTTAATGCTACTCTTCCCTCACTAATCATTTTATTTTATTTATTTATTTTTGCTTTTTTTTTTTCTTTCTTTACTAACTTACTGCCATCTGTAAAATAAAATGTACAGAGCTAATTGAATACTTCTGGTTTATTTAGCTCCCTGATTCACAAAGTAACTTTACCATCTTGGTACTACTAGAAAACAAATTTTTAAAAAACAAAGTACTGTAAGGTAAAATAATTATAATTTATAATATAATTTAATCGATTTATGTGAATAATTAAAGCACTGTATTGTCTTTTCTCGTATTGCAACAGCCTTGAATGAATCAACTATTTTCCAAACTTGATTTCTTATATTCAGAAGCTGCCTGCTGAGTTATAAAAGAAGAACTCTTGTTGGGCGTTCATGGAGGTGTAAAGAACATAATGATTATGTTGATTAATTTTCCAAATTAGAAATGTCAGTGGGAAAGTATCAGAAGTACTTCTGAAGTCAAAGTTGTTTGTTAAAAATGTTCAGGAGAAAATTGATTAGATTAAGTCAGCTGTCAATTCCCAGTTAACACCAAGTCATGAGGAGAAACCAAAAGCTTGTAATTAGCCTGTGTACTGCTGTGCCTATCTAGTCAAATAAAAATCAGGGATGACATATTTCCAAACATGAACAATGATAACACCATACAGATGTCTTTTTCCCAACTTATTACTGGGGAGGGGAGCACTGGTATGGCTACACTAGTAAACCATGTAAAGCAAAGCAAAGCTAATCTAAAAAAATGAATGGAAGAAGAAGAGTAGTTCATTCTTTCCATAAATCAATGCAATGCACATGCAAGATAATAATAATAAATAATAATAATAATATAGATCGATTTCTATAGTGCATTTCCATGTAAATGCTCTAATGCGCTTTACAACACTGTGCGGGGGACTTCATGAATGGAATATACTTCAGGTAAACATACATGTGCCTGTAAAATTTTCAAATGACTGAGTCATAAAAAATAATACTAATAATAATACTAACAAATCAATGCAATGCACATGCAAGATGATAATAATAAATAATAATAATATAGATCGATTTCTATAGCGCATTTCCATGTAAATGCTCTAATGCGCTTTACAACACTGTGCGGGGGACTTCACGAATGGAATATACTTCAGGTAAACATACATGTGCCTGTAAAATTTTCAAATGACTGAGTCATAAAAAATAATAATACTAATAATAAAAAAGTGGGTTTCATTGAAAATGCTTTCGTATAAAACAAATAGAGCTGTTTGGGAAATTAAAGTAGCAGTTGTAGCAACAGGTACATGCAAACGTACTAAAGACATGTAATAAAGATCTACAGTCAATTGCTATCAATAAAGACTTAATTTAAGATAAATTGTAAATGAACCGATCATGTTGGACGGTCTCAAGTATTACATATTTTCAGCGCCCTCAATCAATCGCCGATATAATCTTTGTCGAGCCCTGGCGCAGCAAACAATTAACGATTTCTTCGATTTCCGCTCCCTTTGTAAACATCACCATTATATTAACTAAACAAGCGTTATTCTGTTCACGAGAGATAGCTTGTTGTTAAAACTGCAAGTATATGAAATGAACAAATGTTTTCATATTTTGATTACGAACACCCGTTCTTAAAGGCACAGAAAATCCGAAAGGTGAAATGGCAAAAACTCAGTCTATAAAGGTAAAATTCTCATCCAAGCGAATGATTTCCAAAACACCACACGTCGGCGCAAAGTGAGTGCGAATATTTTCACAACACGATAATTACCCGTATCGCTTTATGCTAATTAAACACTTAAAAATCCAGCCAGTCTTCAGACTCGCTGGAAAAGTATCTTACATAACTAATCTCCTGCTTTCTCTGGATAACTATCGCTGTTTTTGACAATTTTGAAGGCGAGGGCGACTGAAGAACCACGATCGCGCTTCGTAATGACGGCCACATAAAGTCAACCCACAGCACACAACTCCAAACAAAATGACTCCCCTGTACCGCTATTTGTTAAGACGTGGTTTTAGTAGTAAAAACCCATTCAAAGGATCAAATATATGAACAAGAAGAAGTATCATGGATATTTTCCAATTTAAAACCACGCAAAAGGCCGATGTTTTCATCGAACTCAGTCTGCAAACACATGAAAGTGCTTGTCAGCCTAAAGTTGATGACCACTGACCACTGTGACGTCACCAAAACGTATTTCCGCGGTGTCCAAGAACTTCGTATTTGAGTGGAAGACAATTGGAGACTTTATTACCCAGACCATGATGCATAGCGCACCGTAACATCTCCCTTTCTCCTTTTTTTTTTAACCGAACAGGATAATTACAACTCTAGCAGTAGCAATGAGACGTGTGAAAAGTAAACAGTGGTTCTGTAGCAGGTTCGGGTTGTAAGACTAGCAAATGTGACAAGTGCTGGGTTTCACAGCATACTAGTACAGCAGCCACTTAAAAGGAAATGAATAATAATTCAATAAAGTCTAAGAGAAAAAAATAAAATAAAAAAAGGTTGAAGAAAATTGTGATATGTCCATGTCATCACTGCACGTTCTGTTCGACATGACTGATAGGGGGAAACAGGTAGTTCACAAGTCAAGGCGTATAATAGGTTTAGACACCCGTCCTGATCTGGTCTTGGTCAAGGTTCCTTCCTTCGGACTTGATTGGGTGTGTGAACAGTGTGAAGAGTGAAGAGTGTGTTGCAGTTCCTGTGGAGTTGAACTCCATTGGGGATGGCGGGGTGGCTTTAAAGGGTAGAACTTTCTGAGGTGATGCTGCTAGTGGTGCAAGGACTGTTTTATAAGGAGTTGCCCGAGTTGAGTTGGTAGTGATGGTTGGCTTGGTCCTTTGGACGAAGATGGTGGCAGCACAGGCTTGGGTTGTTTTGAAGGGTAATCAACCATAATTGTGAGTGGCGTTTTGGCAGATAATTGTTTCATCCAGGAGCGTGGGATTAGGGCCTCTGGGGGTGTGCAGCTGGACGCAGGTGACACCGGTTTCTTCTTGTTAGCCCTGTGGAAGTCTCAATAATGTAAGACCAGGGAGCTGGTATTGCACTGACAAGCCCATAAAGCCAGGAGCCTGACTTGTGGTTTGGCGCTGGTTTGGTAGACAAAGTCGTCGATTCCAAATGGGGGTTGATTGGTGTTCGCCGTCGTATCATAGTGTTGTTTGGCCTTTGCACGTTTTGCTGCAATAGTGTCCTGGACAGATGCTGCGGTGTTGTCATTTGGCAGTAATAGGGCTTGGGAGACTGGGAGTAGTCCACGGATGCGTCGCCCCATGCTTCTTTGGGCTGGGCTCATGATGTGTCCTGCCTGTGGGGTATTGCGATAGGTACGGAGGGCTTCTTGTAGATGGCGGGGTCCTGACTTCTTTAGAATCCGCTTCACTATCTTGACGGCGGCTTCTGCTTTGCCGTTTCCTTTTGGCTAATAGGGGAGGCTGATAATGTGTTGAATTTGGTATTGTCCACAAAGTGCTTCGAACTCGGTTGTAATGAATTGAGGTCCGTTGTCAGTTAAGAGTGTTTCAGGGACTCCATGACGAGCGAAGTGGGCCTCTGTTTTGGTCACAATGGTGCTGCCCAGAGTGTTTTCGACCTCGTCGACTTCGATAGAGTCGGAGTAGTGGTCCGCAGTAATAAGGTAAGTGTGCGACTCAAACATGCAGAGGTCTTGGCTTACAAATTGCCAGGGATACTATGGGATGGGGTGGCTCTTCATGGGTTTTTTCGAATTCTGTGTTTGAAGTTGGGTGCATATCTCACACTATTGGCAAGCATTCCGTATATTGCACCGCATGCCAGGCCAGAATATGATATCTCGACAGTGTCGTATGATTGAGTCTGGACCAAAGTGGGCAACATGTGCCTTCTGAAGCATATAGTTCCTTTTAGCCAACGGAATGACTACTTGCTTTTCCTTATAGATGATCCCATCATGGGTGGTGAGTTCATCGCGATAGGACCAAAATGGGTGGAGGCTTTGGAGAAGGTTAGACTTCTGTGTTGGCCAGCCTAGGATTATGGTATTGTTTAGGGCGGACATAGTAGTATCATTTGCTGAGGAGGTTTTGATATCGTCAAGTGTTTGGGAGGTGATCCGTGGGTCTTCCACGTGGTTGTCAATGTCAGCCCTAAAGACCTCGAAATTGGTTTGCTTGGAGTCATTGGTGGTGGTAACTGCAGCTCTGGAATGAGTGTATCAGCTATGAGGAGTGACGTGCCTTTCTTGTATGTTACTTTAATGTTGTACCGTTGGGGGCGCATCATCACTTTCTGCATTCGGCGAGGAGCTGCATGAAGTGGTTTTTGTTTCAAGAGGCTGGTGATCTGTGTGGACATTGACTTGTCGACCGTATATCCAAAGGTCCCATTTGTCACATACGGACACTATGGCGAGGCATTCTTTCTCAATTTGCGCCCATAGTTCTTCGTTTGGGCGCATTTTGCAGGACGTGTAGGCCACTGGTTGAAGATTACCAGAGTCATCTGGTTGTAGGAGGGCAGCTCCTAGGCCACCTTGGGGTGCATCTACTTGAAGGGTGATGGATTTTGTGTGGGCACTCGTAATAAGTTGTTTTGCCGCGAGGAAAGCTGACTGATGAGTTTCAAAGCAGATGAATTCCCTTTCTTTCCTTGTAAGATCAAGGAGAGGTTTAATTGTCGTTGAGAGGTGTGGACAGAATGTGTTTAGGTAGTTAGCCATGCCGCAGAATCTCATCACTCCCAACTTGTCGACTGGGGCAGGCATGTCATTTATGCCCTTCAACTTGTTGGGATCTGGTTCCACTCCATTCTCAGAGATCCCATGGCCCATGAAGGTTATCTTGGGTAGCTTGAATTGGATCTTCTGTGGGTTAAATTTGAGGTTTCTTTCTCGGGCACGTTTCATTAGCGCAAAGACATTCAAGTCATGTTGTTTGTTTGCTTCTTCTCTTGTCTCGCCTTGGCCTACAACAATAATATCGTCTGCTATGCAGTAGACATCTTGGAGACCCTCGAGAGCCTCATGCATTAGGATCTGGAATTCCTCTGGGGCGCTGCTGATCACGTAGGGGAGGCGCAACCAGCAGTATCTGCTCCAGGGTGTGTGCATGGTGGCGAGTGGGCAGGATTCCTCGGTGAGTGCTATTTGAGTGAAATCATCCAGTGCGTCAAAGATTCAAAGGTCTTGTATTTCTGGCCTGATAGTCGGGGAAGTATTTCCTGAATGGTGGGAATCTGGTAGCTCGGATTAACAATGGCCTTGTTCAGTGTTTGGCTGGGATCCAGACAGAGTCGCACTTTGGTGTTACCGTCAAGAAGAACATAACGAGCCTCACGCCGTTAGCAACCAAAAAAAGTCTAGGTATCCAGCAGAGAATCCGTACTTTTAGTCCGCATTCTCTGCTGGATACCAGTGGCTTGCTTGGGTAAAATTTTTGATCGTATTTCGCTCCTAATCTGATAGAGGCGTCAACTTTTACACAATCATGTCATCATCCTATGGCGTGAAAAGGTAATTAAAGAAGCCGTATCCGAAAAAAGTGTACATGGCCGGCGCTTAAAAATAGTGACAAGACAAAGCGCTCGCCCGGAGTGTGTTGCGGCAGTTACAGTCACGTCGAAGAAACATTTCTTAGTCAATGCTTGCGGATTTAGTTAACTTCATTAATACTGACATAGGCTGCGACGCTTATTTACTACGACATTTAACTGGCGGCTTGAGTGTTTTGTTTTCTAATCAATTTTACCAGATTTTTGTTTTCGGATCGGAAACAAAGTAAATTCCAGAACCGACGACTTTTTTTCCGCTATGTTCGGAATCTTTGACAGCTGACGCTTGGTGCTGTAATTTTTGAGCATCCGGTTACCAGTTATTGGGAATAAACTCGGCGTATTACAACCTATAATTTCTTTTCCTGTTTAACGCAGAGTCCACAATACATGGCGGCTTTTTCTCACTGATATTTCATGTCGCATTTATAGTTTACACACTGTTCCAGTTTTTTTAAACGATATTCATGCAGTACACATAAGATTCTTTGTCACTGGCCTTCATATGACCTATATTGGTGCCGGAATCCTCTCGATAGTTGCGAGAGATTACAGACATTATAGGTACGATGTGATTAACGCACTGGTGTTGAAAATCTCTTTGCGCTACCTCCTCCGCAACGATGATTAAAATCGTGAATAAACAGAGACCGGGGGTAATAATAATTGTTTTCAAATCAAGATAGATGTTGAACAAGCTGACAAAGCTTTTAAACAGACAAAGACCAACTTTCGTTTAATGACACGTTACGAACAAGTTTAAACTCCCTTGAACTTTAACAGGGTTCGTACTGTCTTGCAAGTCTGTTAATTTCAGGGCAAGTCCCCCAATGAATTTAACCAATCCTTAGAAAGTCCTTGAATTTTTATATTCTAAAAGCTTCTTGAGAGGGGTGGGACGTTGACTTTTTCCGAAAAACCAACTTTAAATACTGAGTCAAGAGCTGTGCGCTAGAGTGGTTTGGAAATTAACATAGAGCGCGGTAGATCCAGTAATGCGTTATTGACCAAACAGGAAAACTCAAACCTGAGCCAAGCGATAAGAGCCAAGCGAGAGCTTGCCTGCAGGTTACACAAAGACAAAATGGCTGCAACGCTGGCCACCGCAGAAAACGAAAAATAAGCAAGGGTTAATAGCCAATCAGCTCACAGAATTCGCTGCATCTTGCACCGCTTACGAAGCCAGCCATATAAAAAGGAAAGATAATACATCGGCGTAATATAACTCTTAAAGCAAGAGTCTCTCCCAACATATTGATCTAAGGTAGTAAAAGTTTAAAATGTTATGAAAGCTGAAAAAGAAAGGGTTCCGGTGTCGCGCTTATTCAGAGTTACAAGTTTGAATGGCCAAGGGGTGGGCACTTATTCAAGGAAATACGGTATATCGATCACTTGAGGCTGTGCGCGTTACTTCGTGTTGTTTCATACTTTATATTATCTCATATTACCCAGTTTGTCAGGAAATCAATCGTCGCCCTACAAAAACGTCGCATCAGAGAGTTCACGATCTAGCTTCGCAAAGAAATGTACCAGCAGTGTTTTGCCTTGTGTTATTTATTGAGTTTTTTTGGCAGCTTTTTTTGTTTTGATGTTCTCTTCCCGTCGCGATTTGCAGGGCGACTTTTAACAGTAAATGAAGCTGTTTTTCAAATTTTTGTCTCAAACGACTATTTATTCCTGTCGCTCTGCTGTAGATATAGGTGAAGAGCTCAAACAACAGAAAAGTTTGCGTCACAAGAATTTCTTCACATTATATATGCCAGAAAACCTCAGGCATTACTCTGAATGCCAGAACTTCAGCCTGAGTGAACCAGAAAGGATAGACAATACTTCCCTATATTAACCATCAATGAAAAGCTAAGTAAGTCAAATATCTCAGAGGCGCTCAGGCATTAAACTGAATGCCAGGACTTCAGCCTGGGTGAACCAGTAAGGCCAATAGACAACACTTCCCTAGATTAACCTGTGAATGTCAAAGAAAAAAAGAATGTTAGGTATCCCAGAAGCACTAAGGGATTACTGTGAATAGCAGAACTTCCGTTCAGCCTGGGTGAACCAGAATAGATAAACAACACTTCCCCGTATTGACCATGAATGAAAAACTTAAAGTATGTTGTATATCCCAGAAGCGCTCAGGCATTACACTGAATGCCAGGACTTCAGCCTGGGTGAACCAGAAAGGATAGACAATACTTCCCTATATTAACCATCAATGAAAAGCTAAGTAAGTCAAATATCTCAGAGGCGCTCAGGCATTAAACTGAATGCCAGGACTTCAGCCTGGGTGAACCAGTAAGGCCGATAGACAACACTTCCCTTGATTAACCTGTGAATGTCAAAGAAAATAAGAATGTTAGGTCTCCCAGAAGCACTAAGGGATTACTGTGAATAGCAGAACTTCCATTAAGCCTGGGTGAACCAGAAAAGATAAACAACACTTTCCCGTATTGACCATGAATGAAAAAACTTAAAGTATGTTGTATATCCCAGAAGCGCTCAGGCATTACACTGAATGCCAGGACTTCAGCCTGGGTGAACCAGAAAGGATACACAAAACTTCCCTATATTGACCATGAATGAAAAGCTAAGTATGTTGTATATCCCAGAAGCGCTCAGGCATTACACTGAATGCCAGGACTTCAATATGGGTGGACCAGAAAGGATAGACAACACTTCCCTATATTGACAATGAATGAAAAGCTAAGTATGTTATATATCCCAGAAGCGCTCAGGCATTACTCTGAATGCCAGGACTTCAGCCTGGGTGAACCAGAAAGGATAGACAACACTTCCCTATATTGACCATGAATAAAAAGCTCAGTATGTTGTATATCCCAGAAGTGCTCAGGCATTACACTGAATGCCAGGACTTCAGCCTGGGTGAACCAGAAAGGATAGACAACACTTCCCTATATTGACCATGAATGAAAAGCTATGTGAAACTTTGTTATATATCCCAGAAGTGCTCAGGCATTACAGTCAAGGCCAGGACTTCAGCCTGGGTGAACCAGAAAGGATAGACAACACTTCCCTATATTGACCATGAATGAAAAGCTATGTAAGTTATATATCCCAGAAGCGCTCAGGCATTACACTGAATAACAGGACTTCAGCCTGGGTGAACCAGAAAGGACACACAACACTTCCCTATATTGACCATGAATGAAAAGCTATGTATGTTGTATATCCCAGAAGCACTCAGGCATTACACTGAATGCCAGGACTTCAGCCTGGGTGGACCAGAAAGGATAGACAACACTTCCCTATATTGACAATGAATGAAAAGCTAAGTATGTTATATATCCCAGAAGCGCTCAGGCATTACTCTGAATGCCAGGACTTCAGCCTGGGTGAACCAGAAAGGATAGACAACACTTCCCTATATTGACCATGAATGAAAAGTGTGATATTCGGATATACAGCGATGAAAACCCTCGATGTCCTTTGATTTTGAATGCTTTAATCAACACACTATCCAAGATGGCAGCCAACGAGTATCACAACAACAACTTTCCCTAGGCATCACGGGATGCCTACAAACACAACCTTTCGCACTTCCGGTACAATACACTACATCCCTCCCTGTTTTTCCTTAATTTAGAGCGAAAACCCAAACATAAATAACACAACTCTTACAATGTCTTGCATATAAATGCAGGCCCGGGCCTACTGTTCATAAACAAAGTCCAGTCGGATTCCTAACATAATATCAATGAGCCTACAACAAATAACATTCAATTATCCCTTAGAAAGTTCGTAGTCGTCAAATCGTTTAGGCGGTCTGACATTCCGAGCTGGCCTAGGACAAACTATCTGGTTAAGTGGACTTCGGATAGTGGCAGTGGCCTGCTGAACAGACATCGATGATCCAGTTGGCCCTGGCCTTGGGAGTTCATCCTCCCCTTTTGCTACCTCTGTTGGGTTTGTTCCTTCTTGCTCTCGATGGACGGGAGTAATATCGACTTTCGCCTCCAAGGGTTTCTCTTGATACTTTTTCACAAATGAGACATTTCTTTTAAATTCGGCACCGGCTGTACTTCTAATTGTTACCTCTCCTCCTTTCCTGTCTATTACTTCGCAAGGATTTGGGTCATAGTTTGGAGACAATTTGTTAGTCTTCGAGTTCTTCAGGAGTACTTTATCTCCAACCTCCACTTCACTTGCAACAGCAATTCTCTTTGCATCAACATACTCTTTCTGTGATAACTTCCTTGACCAGTCTCGATCGCGGACTTCCTCATTAGTGATAGGTGCCTCCCTTCGCAAGTCTGGCAACTTTGACCGCATTTCCCTTCCAAACATCAGGTAGAAGGGTGTTGCCCCAGTTGTCATCTGAGGAGTTGACCTATATGCGGTTAGGAACGTCTGTAACTCTTGACGCCAATCTTTCCCCTCAATGTGAGCTATCTGGACTGACTTCATCAATGTGCGATTCTGACGCTCTACTTCCCCATTGGCCTGCGGCCACAGGGGAGTTGTTGTGCGGTGTTCTATCCCATTTTCTGCAAGGAAGGCTTCGAATTCTTCAGATACCAGTTGAGGCCCATTGTCAGTCTTGAGTGTATGCGGCACTCCAAACCGGGCAAATATTGGTTTTAGAGCTTCAATGAGTCTTGTGCTAGAAGTTGACCTCAAAATAACCACTTCAAAATATCTACTAAAATAGTCTACCACCACCAGTAAACTTTCCCCTGAAGGTAAAGGACCAAGAATGTCAGCTGCACAATCTTCCCAAGGGCCACTGGGAGGAAGAGCTCGAGCCATAGGTTCTGGGGGAGCATATTCACTGACCACTTGACAACCATGGCAACTCCTGCACAGCTTCTCTGCATCAGCATCCATCTTGGGCCACCATACTTTACTGCGCAGTCTACATTTTGTTTTAACAATACCCTGATGTCCCTCGTGGGCCAACTCCAAAACACGCGGTCCCAATTCTCGGGGAATCACTAGCCTGGAACCCCGTAAAAGCAGCCCACCATATGTACACAATTCATTCTTCACATGCAGGTATGCAGGTACATTGCACTGACTCCAATCTCCTGTTTGGACACATTCTTTGATGAGGTTCAGCTCCATATCCTCAGCTGAGGCTTTTTCTAGTTCAGCAGGTGTCAAAGCACAAGGAACACTTTTCTCAACCACAGCATGCACAAAGTCATAATCTTCTCCGTCGTTACCTTGGAACCCACAATTTAGCCTAGACAAGGCATCTGCGATATTGGTCTTGCCTGGTCTGTAAACAACCTTAAAGTGATAGGCCTGTAGGCGAAGGACCCACCTTTCCACACGGGCAGAAGTCTTCGATTTCTGAGAATAGATGTACTCCAGCGGCTTATGATCCGTCTCAAGCTCAAACTCCCTGCCGAAAACATACATGTTAAAGCGTTCGCAAGCCCATACCAGGGCTAAGGCCTCTTTCTCTGTTTGGCTGTATCGCCGCTCCACATCAGACAGGCGTCGCGAAGCATACCCAATCACACGCCACTCACTTCCATGTAGCTGGGTTAAAACCGCTCCAAGCCCCACCGGTGACGCATCTGCCACAATTCTTGTTCTGCTGTTTACATCGAAGTAAGCTAGGACATTTGCGTGCGTGATCAGCTCTTTTAACTTCTCGAATGCCAACTGTTGTTCTTTGCCCCATTTGAACTCAGTATTCTTGTGGGTTAACCTCTGAATGGGTTCTGCAATGGATGACAAATCTGGGACAAACTTAGACACAAACTGGGCAAGACCGAGGAAAGATCTGGCTTCACTAACATTCTGTGGAGGACCTGTCTGTCTGATTGCTGCGACTTTCTCTTCACTGGGTTCTATACCGGTCTGTGTTACTTCGTGACCAAAAAATGTCAATCTGGGTAATCTGAATTCACATTTGTCTTTGTTCAGTGTCAGACCTGCTTCCCTCAATCGATCGAGCACAGCCAAGAGCCTCCTATCATGCTGCTCCTCCCCTTGTCCGTGAATTATTAGGTCATCTGCTATATTAGCCACGCCCTCACAGCCTCGCAATACGTCCCGGATGATTTGTTGGTACTTTTCAGGTGCTGAGGTGACACCAAACATGAGTCGCGTATATCTATAGAGACCACGGTGAGTCACAAACGTTGTCACATGTCTACTCTCCTCAGCAAGAAGTATCTGATGAAATCCCCACTTCAGATCTACACGACTGAATACTGTGCTACCATTAAGATCTAGAAGCACCTCCTCTATTGTAGGGATAGGCTGACGTTCCCTCACTATTGCCTGATTGGCACACCTCATGTCTACACAAATCCTGATATCTCCATCTGCCTTGGGTATAACCACAAGCGGTGAGACCCACCCTGTTGGTCCATCAGGAACCTCCTCTATAATTCCACTCTCCAACAATTCATCTAGCTTTCTCTCGACTTTCTCTCGTACACCGAATGGAATCCTGCAGACTGGCTGCGCCACCGGCTTCACCGAATCATCGATATTTAACTTCAACTCGTAATCCCTAAGAAGCCCAACACCGCTGAAAAGTTCTTTGTACTTTTCTTTGATATCAGCTTCTGTATTGACGGCATTAACGGCATGGCTAGGCCCAAGTCGTAGCAAACCAAGTTTCACTGCTGTTTCTCTGCAGAGGAGACTTCTGCCATCTCCATTTATAACTACAAAATCAGCTTTGCAGGTCACACCAGTGTCAATGGACATTATATCTGCTGTAAGTGTTCCAAGTGTTGGCAATGGCTTTGTACTTCCATAAGGAAATAAGGCTTTGGCCTCCTTTCGGGTCTGACACTGGATTTTCTGTGACTTAAGCCACTCCCAAGTTCCTTGGCCTAAAAGGTTGCATGTTGCTCCTGAGTCAACAAGGACATTTGGCAAATGAGTACCTCCAACTACAACAGTTACTATTCCACTCTTTTGGTCAGGCTTATCCTCCACTGAAAACACATAGTTAGGTGTTGAGTCTTGTCCTGATTTAGTGCTACTATCAACATAATTTGTGTTTGTCTTTCTGCCTCTTTCATTCATACTAGATGTATTTCTCCAATCACGCCGACCGTCACCTTGTCTTTGCCCCATATGGGAATCCTTAGCGAGCTTCTTACAACACTTTGACCTTGAAATGTCCAATTTCTCCACACTGAAGACACTTTCTACCTCGAGCAGGACATCTCCAATCTCTGGCTAAGTGATCCTCCCGACCACAATTGAAACAGCCCCTCTTCTCGCTACTAGTGCTCCCTTTTAAATTTACCACACTGTTAACCTGCTCTGAACTTATGTCGCCTCCCCTTGCCCCATCGTCAACAACAGTGTTCACTTGTCCTGAACCACTGTTAGCCCCCATTGCTTCCATCTGCAAATTAACTGCTTCCTGTGCCCGAGCTGTAACTAGTAGATCATTCAAAGTAACACTGCCTTCCTTTTCTAAAAATTTCCGACGCAATTTTGCCGAGTAACATTTGTCAATCAATTGATCCCTGATGTACTCATCTTCCCGCTCTCCAAACTCACACGAAGCGGCTCGTAGTCTGAGCCGACAAACAAATTGATCGACAGTTTCTTCATTACTCTGACTAATTTGCCGAAACAAATGTCTCTCAAACGGTACGTTAGCTTTAGGAATAAAATAGTCATCCAGTACCTTGAAAGTTTCGGCGTAGTTCTTCTCTGCACCATCAGGCACCAGTGTGAAATAAACTTCCTGTACATCGAGTCCAGCTGTGTGAAGTAACAGGCCACATTTCTGCGAGTCATTCGTGATCCCTTTACCAAGCGCGTATAACTGAAACGCTCTTTTCCATTTTCTCCATCGTTGCGAAACCGAATGCGGATCTCCTTTAACTTGAAAAGGCTGCAAACTGCCTACTTCCACAGCCACTGGGGTCGACACCCCACTACTTGTGCTCGCCGAACCGCCATCTCCCTCACTCGATTCTCCGCCAGGCATTGCAAAAAAGTATGTCCCCTCCAAACACAAAATGGTAAAAAGAAACTAGCACAAGGACATTCCTCTCCATCCCATCCTCGTCGCCAGATGTGATATTCGGATATACAGCGATGAAAACCCTCGATGTCCTTTGATTTTGAATGCTTTAATCAACACACTATCCAAGATGGCAGCCAACGAGTATCACAACAACAACTTTCCCTAGGCATCACGGGATGCCTACAAACACAGCCTTTCGCACTTCCGGTACAATACACTACAAAAAGCTATGTAAGTTATATATCCCAGAAGCGCTCAGGCATTACACTGAATGCCAGGACTTCAGCCTGGGTGAACCAGAAAGGACACACAACACTTCCCTATATTGACCATGAATGAAAAGCTATGTATGTTGTATATCCCAGAAGCACTCAGGCATTACACTGAATGCCAGGACTTCAGCCTGGGTGGACCAGAAAGGATAGACAACACTTCCCTATATTGACAATGAATGAAAAGCTAAGTATGTTATATATCCCAGAAGCGCTCAGGCATTACTCTGAATGCCAGGACTTCAGCCTGGGTGAACCAGAAAGGATAGACAACACTTCCCTAGATTGACCATGAATAAAAAGCTCAGTATGTTGTATATCCCAGAAGTGCTCAGGCATTACACTGAATGCCAGGACTTCAGCCTGGGTGAACCAGAAAGGATAGACAACACTTCCCTATATTGACCATGAATGAAAAACTATGTGAAACTTTGTTATATATCCCAGAAGTGCTCAGGCATTACAGTCAATGCCAGGACTTCAGCCTGGGTGAACCAGAAAGGATAGACAACACTTCCCTATATTGACCATGAATGAAAAGCTATGTAAGTTATATATCCAAGAAGCGCTCAGGCATTACACTGAATGCCAGGACTTCAGCCTGGGTGGACCAGAAAGGATACACAACACTTCCCTATATTGACCATGAATGAAAAGCTATGTATGTTGTATATCCCAGAAGCACTCAGGCATTACACTGAATGCCAGGACTTCAGCCTGGGTGGACCAGAAAGGATACACAACACTTCCCTATATTGACCATGAATGAAAAGCTATGTAAGTTATATATCCCAGAAGCACTCAGGCATTACACTGAATGCCAGGACTTCAGCCTGGGTGGACCAGAAAGGATACACAACACTTCCCTATATTGACCATGAATGAAAAGCTATGTATGTTATATATCCCAGAAGTGCTCAGGCATTACACTGAATGCAAGGACTTCAGCCTGGGTGAACCAGAAAGGATAGACAACACTTCCCAATATTGACCATGAATGAAAAGCTAAGTATGTTATAAATCCCAGAAGTGCTCTGGTATTACTCTGAATGCCTGGACTTCAGCCTGTGTGAACCAGAAAGGATAGACAACACTTCCCTATATTGACCATTAATGAAAAGCTAGGTATGATATATATCCCAGAATTGCTCAGGCATTACTCAGGCATTACTTCAGCCTGGGTGAACCAGAAAGGAAAGACATAACTTCCCTCTATTAACAGTGAATGAAAAACTAAGTTTGTTATATCCCAGAAGCTCTCAGGCATTACGCTGAATGCCATATAAATCTTAGAAATATGACAAATAAATATATATCTCAGAAGTGACCAGGCAACACTAAACAAAATAATATTGTTACAGGATAAGACTTCAAGAAAATAGATTTTTTTAAATGATACAATGTTGACTATGCCTTACTTCAATGGGTGCACAGAATTTAAAAATTAAAATGTCATACACTGCAGGCAGAACACATAAATTAACATCACATGGCTCCTCTTCAAGGAGAAAGAGCAAGTCATCTCTTAACCCCTTCCATCTGAAACAGACAGAAAAAAAAACAGTGAATAAAGTTTCCACCTTTATAATCCAAGCTTACCATATTTTTGCTGGTAACTGGGTAAAAGTGAAGACCAGCTCCCCTAAAAGTCTGTCGGCCAACTGTCGGCCAACTGTCGATCGGCAGTATGCCAACTGTTCATCAAACTAAGTATCCCAAGTGAGATTTAAAGACATGTATTCCAATAGAAAGTGAAATACCATACTGCAAGCTGGAACTTTTTATGCATGTCAATGCAGAAATGCAGAGTTGTACCTACCCCCCAATATTTGCTTTGCTCTTTAGGAAACACTCAGCAAAGGCTTCCCCAAAAGGAACATCAGGAGAGGCACATTCCTACAAATAAATTGCATGTACCACTCAATAATGAATTAACTGAGCTAAAGTCATATAATGTTCACTACTAATGGTAGATATATAATCACTGTTCACCACAGATAAAATATGTTCACTTTTATGGACACCTTTCATCTGCCTCTCTGTAAAGTCAAGAAAGCCAAGAAAGCTCTCACTAATTGATTATAAATAAATTGCAGAACAAATACCAGTAGGCTGAATATGTTTTGTGTTATTGTATAATTCCACTATGATGCATGTCATTTAGCATTGCAGGTATAACCTACCTTAATAACTTTGCAGAATACACAGCATTCTGTGTCCAATCGTTGCTTGCAAAGTTCATTGATATATTTTTTGGCATCACCAGCTCTTTGCTTGAGCAGCATTATCAGTGTTTTGTAATCAAGAGTAACTGTCATGAAAAAAGACAAGAAGATAACAAGAGGTTAAAGTTAAAATAGCTACACCAAATATCTCAAATATTATACTTTCCCAGATATTTTCTAACACTGCCAAGCATAAAATGGATTCAATAATTACTATCACGTAGCTAGACATGTAACATAAAAACATTGCAAAAATAAAAAATAATAAGATAAAAAAATATAAAGAGTCAAGATTGGCACACACAAATAACCTGGAAATTTAACTTTAAAGCATCTTCCATTAACTACTATTCCAGTTTTCTCAATGGCATCCCTCTGGCGATTTAAATCTTTTGTCGTAGAAAAATAGAAATGAAATAAATTATAATACTGTCAAGACCCTATCAAGGAAACAAACCCGAAATTTCTCCTAAAGTAGCCATAAAAAGTGATCATAGCTAGAAGACTTAGAGGCTCAGCGTAAAATCAAACTCAGCCAATTATGTGATTTTCCTGCCAAGCAGAGATGAGTTCTGATACACCGTGAAACCAGCATTCACAACAAAACATAAGACAGCAAACTCACTTTTTCCAATCTTAATAAAAATATAAACGTTATGACTTACCCCGGTTCGTCTTAGCTTGAAAATGCTAAGTAACGTTTGCCAAGCTTTTCTTGATCCAGGATCAAGAATTTATTTTATCGATCAACCAAAGATATCTCACCACTTCTCCTTCTTCGAATTTCTGCCGGAAGATGGTAGAAACAACTCCAAATAGAGAGGCGATGGCCACTTTGTTGTTCTGAACATATCGGTCATCCAAGCTTCCGCCATTTTTTAAAGCTGGACCGTACAAAACGCTTGGAAAATGTGCCACCAACAGGCTACTTCAAAAAACTTGCTGACTCTTATGCCACATTTCTTGAAATTTAAGATAAACCATTCCCTTGACTCATCTGGTGGAGAATGAAGCAATTCAACCCTTCGAAGTTTCAAGGGATCCATAACTGCACTCGACCGCGGGAAACTAAACATTCCCGCTTTTGCTTACGCATATTAATATGAAATCCAATCTCCAAATGTCAATAGGCCGATCCAGCCCCTAATAAAAAAAAGGCTTCATTGTACCCAGCAGGAACAGAGATTGTACAAATTCAAGCAACTACTCAGATTACTGCGAGCAATTATCGAAAAAGGCTGTCAAGGCGATGATGGAAACTTATCCGGTTTATGACGTCACTCCATAGCAACCAGCCTTTTCGAATATTTGAACTTCCGTTTACCTGTGGCTCGTGATGTTTCTCGCGGATTGTCATGTTGCTACACCAGTTGGTGGGTTCATCGGCCTTCTTCAGTTTTCCGCAGTTCACCATGTCATCCAGTTTTGCTTTTACTTTCTCAAGTTTAGAAACTGGTATTCTGTGGACCCCTGCATGACATGGGGTGACAGAGGGGTCCAGGGTCAAGTGGACTGGTTGGCCCACAGTTCCCAGATCTTCGAAGTTATCTTTGTTTGCTGATATCAGGTCTTCTTTTCTGAGGAAGCCTGGTTGCAAGTCTGCAAGGGCAAATGGCTGTTGAGGTCTCAGCTGAGCTGAAGTGGCCATATGGACATGGTTTTAGTTAGGTTTGGTGGGAGTTGTTGTGGAGGAGAATACCTTGTTGCGGTGAAATTTTATGAGACCAAGACGTTCACTGTCTCTGCCGCTGATCAATGCTGATTTTCCAGGGATGTCCTTAGAGTCCATTATTTGAAATTCCAAAGTTTCAAAGTGGGAAACTCCTTCACAGGCCCAGCTGACCTTACCAAGTGGGTAAATGGCTTTTCCAGAATAAGGAAATATCTTCGCATCAGAGGGTTGCAGTGGGGCATTTTCAGACATTTTCCTGTAGATGGATGACGGAACTGTATTGCATGTAGCTGCTGAATCCACTTGCATTAACACTTTTATGGTCTTGGTGGGACTGATGGAGACAGGGAGCCAGGTAAAGTATTTATCGTCCGTTGTGGAGTCGGTGGCATGGTGAGCAAACAAAGAGAAAGAGTGCATGACGTAGTCGTCGTCATCATCAGACGAGTAGGATGCGGTGTGTCCGTTGTGAGCTGGTGGACATAGTTTCCATGCTTTGTGGGTGGACGCCTGTTGGGTTTTGTGTGCTTCTTCTCGAAATCTGTTTTAAACTTGTCTTTGGAAGATCTGCAGACTTTTGCAAGGTGGTTTTCAGTCATGTAGCAATTGGTGCAGTAGGTGCCTGGTTTGGAAGCTGGGCAATCTTTGCGGGGGTGTCTGGGACCTCCACACCATCCACATTCTCGACCGACACGCCACCGATAGGTAAATGCTCTAGTATCGGTCGATACATCGGTCGATACATCGGTCGATAGTATGTAGTTTATAATTAATTAGAAGCAACACTGGCGGAAACCAATTGAATTCCTGGTGGAAAAGCATTTAGGACAGTCTCAGAAAGCGAAAGCTTCTGAGACTGTCTTCATGGGCTTCAATGCGTCTTTTCTCGGAAACGAGTACGATGACACTTCTCGTTTTTCTTTCTCGCCAAAGTTGAACTGATCTTTACCTTACTGCATGACAAGTTTTAAAACAATCTGAACGTGGGAACATTTTGGTCGCGAACGTCCTTAATTAAAACTAGAAAATAAAAATGCATTTTGAGCAACACTGCCCTAGCTCAATTCGAAACTTTTTTTTATTATATACGCCCCTCCCCCATCCCATTTATAAGCCTCCATCAAAAACCTTTTAAGCTTATAAGCAATTTCTACATACACTAAGCAACATATGACAATCTGCGGTCTTTCCTTACACTTAGGTAGCACGGAAAGCCGTAACACTCTAGAACAAAAGCTCATCTTTCAAACCGGCAGTCTAAATCCCACAAGGATCAACGAACGCTTTTAATTCCACTAATTTATTCGTGTTTTTCTCGTTGCCATGTTCCCACCAATAACGTAGATCCATTTTCTGCCTTTAAAAGCACACACAACCCACAATTCCTCTATTCGCTCCGACGAAAGGGCTAACGCTCGAAACGTCAGCTTTTGTAATCGTTACGGTGGCCAATTTACCATTTCAACTTTGTTGATATATCCAAATTATTTCGTTACTCCCACCGACGCAGCCCCAAACAGTTTCTTTCGAAACTATCAGCCTTTATTCATTTGCCTTAAAGAAAAATAAGGATAGGGTGGCTCGACGTGATAGCGAGAATGAAGACCGCCAGAGTGATGATAGTGTCGAAGAGATCAAGGAACTTGCCCGAAAAAAGTCTAGAGGTATGTAAAAGAATCTGTTCTTGTGCCCAACTTTTGCATAATTGCTACATGTGAGTTCGTTGTATTTCCGAAGACATTGTTAAAAAAAGAGATTGCGTAACGGTACCCGCGGGTGACAGTTTAAAATCGTTAAAGTGTACGTACGGAAAGATAAACAACACGCAAAAGAGTGTTAATTTTTCCGCTTTACATCGCGCGCAAAATGGCTTGGCTTCACGTACGAGTAGTGCGCTCAAATAAAGGGCATGCATATTGCTCCCGTCAGCGGTTTCAAAAACCTATTTAATTTATAGGGGAGAAACACATCCACGGCCAAATATTATTAAAAGAATGTAAGACGGCGGGTAGTTTTGAAAAAGAAATACGTTCTCCTACAAATATTTAATCGGAACAAAAATTGGATCATACTGCAGATTTTGAGTTGAAAGCTGTTGAAACTGTTAGGACTGTTAGGGCCCAGTCCCCTTGGACACTCAGCAGTTTAGTTTGGCTATTTATTAACGTCTGTGTTGCCGCAAATGTCGCATATCCGTGGGGTTTTGGCAGTAGAATATCGTATTTGAATATCGTATTACTAAAGAGTTTAAAAGTCGGGCCCTTCTTAGGTCCGCAACCCCTCAAGACTGTAGCAAGCCACCACCACTAATTTAATGTCATTCTGTTGCTAAGGACCAATTACAGGCCTCAGCCTTAGTGGCGTCCACGAAAGGTATGAGGGGGTCCTGGACTTCTTGCCAAAAAAAATTTCTCCCTTGCCAAGGCAATGAGGGAATATGGTGTGCCTAGGAACACTTTAAGAGACTACCTAGGAATATGTGAGTTAAAGATAATTGACCCTGACAAGTACAAAACAGTTGTACAGCAGGAATCGGAAAAAAGCGGGAAAGCGTCGGTTAAGTGCATTGAAAAGAGTTGTCGGTTAGCCTCGGAAAGAATATCGGGCTCAGGCTAATAAGATGAAAGGAGAAGGCAAACTACTGCCTATCTACCCCGAAGAGGATTTTTAGAATACAAAAGATTAGTTAAGATGAGCTGAAAACCGGTAGTTTCTTGCGTTGTTTACCACATAGCAGTTTAGATCAAATAAGCTGTAACATTTGCTTTTGGTTTCGTTAATGTTAGACTGGTTGAGTTGGATGTTTACGTCAAACGAAAAAAGGCTGCTTAGCTGCTTCGCGTACATATGTCCACTATATTGTGATAATCTGGTTTACAATGTTAATTTAAAAAGCACTTTTCGCTGACATTTTTTCCCAATATTTTCCGTAATTAGTTAACACGAAGCAAGTGTTAAATGTTGAAAAGAAAATAATATGATAGCACATGACTGATGCATCACAACAAAATATCCCAGTCACGTTTTCCATCATGAAACCTAATCCTCTTTACGTTAAAGACAACGAAGAACAAACTTGTCACGTGTTAATTAAGTTTGCTGAAGAGTAAAAAATAAAACAAAGTCAGATTTTGTTTTTTCTATTTTATCTTGTTAATTGTTCTTTGTTAATGAAGTTTGCTGAAGAGCAAAAAATAAACGAAAATGAGAGATTGTTTTTTCTATTTTATTTTGTTAATTTTCCGCCAAAAAAAAATTAAAAGCCGGATCCATCCACAACAGCGTTAATCAATTGCTGTGGGCCATTGGGGTTTCTCGCGTTTTCTTTCCCCAGAAACGACCGATAATCGCTGAGGTATCCCTGATGTGCACTATTATATCGGCATGTTGGCAGATTTAGAGATATACTGTCAACCTTGTATGGTGTTGCTGTGTATTCGCCGAATTGTATGAACATATCCACCGAAACATCTGTCTGCCTACCGAAATATCGGTCGATATATTGTTTGATGTATCGACCGATATATCGACCGATACTAGATACTATCTACCGATATATTGACCGATACTATCGACCGATATATCGACCCATACTAGATACTGTCGACCGTTAGTAAATACTATCGACCGATGTATCGACCAAACTATCGCTCCGACGAAGGGCTAACGCTCGAAACGTCAGCTTTTATAATCGTAACGGTGGAAATTTATACCATTTCAACTTTGTTCTTATATTCAAATCATATCGGTAGATATATCGACCGATACTAGAGCATTTACCTATCGGTCGCGTGTCGACCGATGTAAAGTGCCGGTGAAGCATCAGTGAAATATCGGTGAAGTATCGGTGAAGTTTCGGTCAAGTATCGGTCAAGTGTCGGTCAAGTATCGGTCAAGTATCGATGAATCGCCAAGTATATTGACCGATAGGTGTATTGGTGGATACATCGGTCGATACTCCACCGATATATCGACCTGTACTCGATCGAGTATCGACCGATACTCGGCCGAGCATCGACCGATGTATCGACCGATATATCGGTTGATACATCGACCGATATATCGGTCGAGGCCCCCCCCATAAGATACGTGATCCAAATATTTAACACGTCGTCTGGAAGAGCGAGGTAAAATGCAGCAATTTCGCATTGTGCTTTGTTTTCAACCCAGTGGTCTGGGGACGTTGGACTTTTGCTTGTGTCTCGCCGGGATCGTTGAAGCAAGCACCAAGCGTTGAATTTTCTACGCCAGATTCGTACGCTTGCGGCGTTGTTATCAGTGAGAGTTAATTTCGGAGGCTTGCTGTCGGTCATGTGCTTCGTGTTCGATGAGTGCGAGTATGCCTTTGAGTAACTAAATGGAGTTGCGGTTCGCCAGATTTCCCAGGTTGCGTTGGCAGTCTTTTTGGCAGGAGGTTTGTTTGTTTGTTTTTATGATTCCACTCCTGACACCAAGTTGGGTTTCTTGAGCGGGAACCCATTCGCTCCGACGAAGGGCTAACGTTCGAAGCGTCAGCCATTATAATCGAAACTATCAGCCTTTATTCATTTGTAACTGGAGACTTTATTACCCAGACCATGATGCATAGCGCACTGTAAAAAATCATAACAAAGAAGTCTCACAACTATGAAACTTTCTACAGGCGCTTATGAAGTCTGATAAGAGTCCATCGTAGCATTCGTACATCTGCTCCGATAGAAGCCTTTCCAAATATATTGTCAAGAGCACGGAGCACAGCTACGGGCCTATAGTTGATCTCACAAAACTCGTCGTCTTTTCTATACAAAGGATTCACCATGCCCATCTTCCTGCTTTATTCCTTGTACCTTAAGCCCTGAAAACTTGTAGCAGAGGAGTCTGTAACCTGACTTCTTTCGTGTACGACTGTGTGATGACCTGCATAAAGTTTTAATGTAAATAGCAACATTATCGTTACCAATATTACAGCATGTAATGTTATTTGAATGGCATTAAATACTCAGGCTCAAGCTCTCAATAGTGCATGTTGCTCTTAAAAATGCTGATATCCAGACTAAACATTGATATACATGTAAGGAATTGGTCACTAAATGTGTGAGTTTTAAAGGTTGGGAATGTGGAGAAGCAAGGATCCATCCTCAATAAGAACTGAATTTAATGGGCACCCTCCTCTTTTAAATCATGTCTTTACTGCCTTCTCCCTTCAATGTTTAGGGGCAGACGTAAAAAAATTTTTGAGTTTAAATATCTATTAAAAAGATTTGCCAGCTTGTTACATTATAAGTGGAAAAATGGAAGACATAGCTGTGCATTTAATGTATAACCTGAGTTGTTGCGAGAGTTATCCAATTTCAACAAATATCAGTAGTTTAGGGCGCTTATATGGCCATTCTGTAGAGGCCTGGGCCCGAGTCACTCGGTCGAGGTTAATGAATTTATACCACGTAGGTGTACGGGGTTTAGGGTCTCATTAATATTCATACTACGTAGGTGTACAGGGGTTAGGGTTGGGGTCAGGGTTGGGGTTAGGATGAAGAGAGGGGAGGGTTTTGGGGTTAGCGTTAGGAAATTAGTATTCATAACGCGTATGTTCATGTGTTGGGTTTTTGTATCTATTTAAAAAAATAATGGTTTTCAAGGTGACGTCGCAAACAAAGGGAACAAAAGAATCCAAGATGGCGGAGGGATTAAGATTTTGCGTACGTAATATTTGTAGCCGCTGAATCGATCGGTTAATTTTAGTCTTTTAATCCAGGTTCATCAAATAAACTGCATAAAAATATATTTCTGAAAGTAGAATTACACAATCGAAACTCGAAAACGCGAAGCAAAATAAAGCAAAATGAAGCTCAAATAAATCGAAATGTCGAACGCTTACAAAAAATCTGAGGGTTCCTTCTCAAAGTAACTGAAAAATGTTCGTCGAAGTCGATAGGATGAAAACGATTCCCATTCGCAATCTTCAGAACAAAATTCATCATGCACATGGCCGAACAAGATCACTCCCTCGGCCTGGTAACAACTAGAGATGCGTCATGTTAAAATCATGAAATGTCCGTTTGGAACCTACATTCCGGCCCCAGTAAATACACGCAGTTGCCGGTAGCGTTGTGTTTACTAACTAAACCTAAATGGTTCCAACCGCAGTCCTAAACTAATCTTGATTCAAGTTACTGAGTTTTCTCCTGGTCGGCTTCTAGCAGCACACACTTGTCGATGGGTCGCATCAGGATTCCACCCTTGGTTTTCACCTTGACCCTTCTGACACATCCGTCACTGTTAGGGAAGGTTTCAGTGATCCGGGCTAAAGGCCATGCAGTTCGTGAACAAGTGTCGTTTACTATGAGGACTATGTCCCCAATGCTCAAGTTTCTCCGCTCCAGATGCCACTTCGATGTTGTTTGGAGAAGTGGAAGGTATTCTTTCGACCAACGTTTCCAAGATTGGTCAGCTAAATATTGGAATTGAAGCCATCTTCTTTTTGAAAATAGATCTTCTTTCCGGAAAACTCCAGGTGTGAGGGGGACGTCTGATCTAAGCAGTAGTAGGTGGTTGGGAGTCAAGGCTTCCAGATCCTTTGGGTCCTCTGAAACCTGTGTGATAGGTCGACTATTAATGATTGACTCAACTTCAATGAGAAGAGTGGAGAGACCTTCGTCATCAAGGATCTGCTGATTGAGAATTGCGTTGAGGACCTTCCGTACAGTTCTAATACACCTTTCCCATGTTTCTCCGTGATGAGATCCTGTGGGGGGTTAAATACCCACTGAACCTCATGCTGAAGAAGATAGGTATCAATCTTCTGACGGTTCCACTCCGAGATTGCGTTGCTGATCTCCTTACTGCCCTTCACAAAGTTTCCACCATTGTCGCTTGTGATCTGTTCAGGTTTCCCTCTTTGGCTTATGAAACGGCGTAAGGCCTGTACAAATGAGTCGGTGTCAAGCGAGTGAGTCACTTCGATGTGTGCCGCCCTTATGGTCATACAATTGAAGATACAACCATATCTCTTTACCTCAGACCGTCCTCTTTTCACAATGAATGGTCCAAAGAAATCAACACTAACGAAAGTCAATGGCGGCTTGTTTTCGGTGACACGGTCTTCGGGTAAATGAGCCATCTTCTGTTCAGCAACGGGAGCTTGTCTGCGGCGACAGCCGAAACATCTTCCGTCTTCGGACGGCTGAATTGGCTCTGATAACCCAGAATCTTTCTCGCAACAAGGATAAAACGTGCTCTCTACCTGAGTGTCCTGAGGCCAAAGGACAGCACTGAATAATTAGGTCGGATACGTGATTTTCCTTGGGCAAAATGACTTGATGCTTGGCACTTTCTAGGATCGAAGCAGGTCTGAGTCGACCACCGACTAACAAGAGCCCATCAATTAGTCTAGGATCCAACTTGTAGATAGCACTGGACTTCTTGATCAACTTCGTCCGTGACTGAGGCTGGATGCAGATCATCTCGTTGTTTGTCTCCTTGCTCTTCAAGATCTCCATTTCTTCTGGGAAACTCTTTCTTTGGACATACTTGAGGATTTCCCTTTCGGCAACTTCCATTTCTTTAACCGAAATTGGTGTTGCAATTTTTGTCTTCGTTTGGTCTTTAGGATTCTTAAGACAATCACCAGAATTTCGGAGGTTTTCTTTGTACGGCAAGACCCAAAGAATAAACTTCTTTAATTTGTGCCATGAGGAGAATCGCTTCATCATTTCGTCTACCAGTTCTGGGTCTTCCTTTCGTGATGCTCCACCTGCTTTTGCTTCCTTCTTGACTTCTGGGTCCTCGTCTGAAATCCTTTCCAGAGTTTCTATGCATTTTGGCCAATGGTCTTCTGTTTTCATCAAGAACTCCGGCCCCAGTAGCCACCTCGAACTTCCAAGGAGTGTATCTGCTGTCAATCCTCTCGACACGTCATCAGTGGGATTATGTTTGGACTGGATATATCTCCACTGACATGGGCTCGAACCGTCGCGAATTAGAGCTACCCTGTTGGCCACGAATGTATGGAATCTTCTGTCTTCACTCATTATATACTTGAGTACAGAGGAGCTGTCAATCCAAAACATCGAGTCGTCGATGGGGAGCTCCAGTTCCTTTCTCATCATCTTGTCCAATCTAATGGCTATTGAGGCGGATGATAATTCTAGTCTAGGGATGGTGATTTGTTTGAGTGGCACGACTCGGGACTTGCTTGTCATCAGGGTGCAGCTGATGTTACCATAAGAATCGGTCAAGTGCAGGTAGGTCACAGCTCCGTAGCCACTGGTTGAACCATCTGAAAAATGGTGCAATTGGCTGGTCATGATATCATTGAAATTCTTCGGCTTGATGCATCGGTTAACAGAGAAACCTGACAGTTTAGGTAAATCGGCAAGCCAGACATGCCAGCGGTCTTCGTCATCTCCAGGTATGGTGTCATCCCATCCTAGCTTTCTTCGGCATAGGTCTTGCAGAAGGATCTTAGCAGTCAGCACAAATGGTGCAGCCAAACCCAATGGGTCATATATAGAACTAAAAACAGCCAATATCCCGGGTCTAGTCGGGTCCCTCGGTTTCACGTTGATGTTGAACTCAAATCTGTCTTTCTGGATGTTTTCACTGGATCCCCAGTGCAGGCTCGCTTGGTAAGTGATCAAAGTTGAGCAGCTTGACTGATTTGGCTCTCTCACCTTGTGGAATGGACTCTATAACCTTTTTTGAACTTGACACCACTTCGTCAGTCGGAATCCACCATTCTGCAGAAGTTTACTAAGCTGGTCGGCTAATGTGATAGCAGTGTCCTCGGTCTCGACTGACTTTAAACAGTCATCCTTGTAAAAATTACGTTTGACGGTTTCAATAACATCACAGCTAAACTTCTCTTCATTATCTTCGGCTACCTTTCGTAATCCAAAATTTGCGCAGCTGGGTGAGGATGTTGCACCGAACAGATGAACTTGCATTCGATAATCCTTCGGGGCCCGATTAAGGTCGCCTTCTGGCCACCAGAGAAATCTTAAGGCGTCACAATGCTCAGGGGTTACTCACACCTGGTGGAACATAGATTCAATATCTGCCATCATTGCAATGTGCTCCTGTCGAAGTCGAGTTAATACTCCCAGCAATGAATTCGTCAAGTCGGGTCCCTGCAATAACTTGTCATTTAGTGATGTGCCACGGTATTTGGCTGAAAAGTCGAACACGACTCTTGTTTGGTCAGGTTTTAGTGGGTGGTGCACTGGATGGTGGGGTAAGTACCACAAAAACCCCTCTTGACGATTACGTTCTTCTTCCGGGACTTTCTGGGCATACCCTTTAATAAGCATGTCGTTGATAACAGTTGAATATCTTCCATGCAGCTCTGAATTTCTCTGTAATCTCCTTTTCAGGAGTCCCAGTCTGCGAGATGCCATAGGTCTGCTGTTCGGTAAACATGGTTGATCATCTCTCCATGGCAACGATATTTCATAATGATTGTCCTTCAACTTGACGGATTTCTTCTTAATAGAAATTGTTCTTTGATCATCTTGGGATGGCCCTAGTTCACTATCTGTAATACATTCACTGAACTCTCGATTGCAAAGTTCTTGAACTGCTCGTTCAGCTCATGGTCTGTTAAGATAAGATTTGCTGTGCATTTACTTTCCTTATGGTTGGAGCCAAGTGGACCATTAATGGCCCGTCCAAAGCGGATTTTCGTTGCATACGGTCCACCGCCCTCGCTCCTTTGGTTCTAATGCTTTCATGTTGTCATTTCCCACTAGCAGACCGACTGCAACATCTAATTCAGACACTCGAATTCCATGTAGGTGGGGCCACCTGTCAACATCACCTTGCTTTGGGACATCTTCAGCTGACACTGGTAAGGATTTAACTGAGAACACTGTGGGCAGTTCAATAAGGTTTTCTTCTTCAAGGTCAAACAACTCAAGGCTTACTAAACTGCTCTTTATAATACTGTTTTCCATTTCAATGGTCGTTAGAGAGAATTCTGTTTTCTTGCCATCAAGGCCCAGTTGTTTTAGGAGTACTTCGGTACAGAACGTCGAATTAGATCCTCCATCATGAAAGGCATGAGTTACTACAACATTGTGACTACCTTCGGCTTTCACTTTCACTGTCACAGCAGCTAATCCAATCCTTGATCTGTTGACCCCAAAGGAACTACACTGTGTCTTCTCAACCTCAACAAACCCATTGTTTATACCAGTCGTCTCACTTTGATTAGTATCTTCTGAATGTCTTTCGCTGTTAGGGGGAGGAGGAGGGTGTAAAATCATGGCATGTTTCCCTCCACAGTCGGTGCATGCAGCAGGTTTTCTACAATCTCGTGCTCGATGATGAGGAATGAGACAATTGAAGGAAAGTCCCTTTTTCATTGCAAAATCTTCTCGCTCGCTGTAAGACTTTCGTTGGAACATCTTGCATTCTTGTAACACGTGGCTGCTGTGGCAAAAGATACACTTGACTGGTCTAGAATATCCTGATTCTTTCTTCTCTTTTTGATTATCCTTCTTAGCATTGGTTTTGTCGGTTTGAGTACCGAAGCTAGAACCTTTAGGCCTAACAGGAGGTTTCCTCTTGTGGGATTCTTTATCTCTCAGGTTGCCTGATATGTCTCCAAACACTGGATGTGTTGCTGCACGAGCTTCTCGTTCGACAAAGCTGGCAATATCATCAAGTGTTACTTGTCTGTTTTCCTTTCCACTGATGTTGTCAGCCGTGAAGCGCCATCTATTCCGGGCATCGTATGGCAGACGATTTACAATTCCTTTCAAGCTATCTGGGTTATCTATCTTGCTTTGATATTCAGTTCCTTTAAGTGTGTTCCTGCAGCTGGTCAAAAGCACTGAAAACTTCTGTAAGGCTTCCCCATCTTGGGATTTAATTTGTGGTCCATTTACAACCTCATCAACATATGCAGAAGCGATCCTGTAGGGTTGGCCATACCTGCTCTTGAGGAGCCTCCTTGCTTCCTGGTAACCTCTATCTGAATCCATCAGTGAACAGCTCTGCATCAACTCTTGAACAGCTCCCGAAGTGTACTGGACTAAATAATACAACCGTGCTTCTATCGATGTCTCAAATGCTTTCGCAAACTTGTTGTACTCAATAGGATCTCCACTGAACACGGGTACTTCAGGTTTGGGCAGTGTTAAAGTCAAGGCACTCCTTTGTTGCTGTGCTACCAGTTCTTCGATACACTTAATTTGTCTTTCTTGAATAGTCATCATCTTAGCAAAGTCATCTTCCTTTGTAGAAGACTCGTCCTTTTCAGTCTCCCTTTTCAACGTAGTCAACACAGAGCGCGTAACTAGTGGTCGCGCCTCATTTGGCCATTCAGGTGCCAGTGGATCAAGAGGAGATTCTTTAATCTTAATCTTCGACTTAGTATTACGATAGACTTCTTCAAGCTGTTCTTCAATTTCATCAAAGTGAGACAGTTTACCACGCTCGTTTGCCTCTGCTTTAGCATAAACGTCCTCCCTTACAGCTGACTGGGCTAGTTCCGTCTTCATTTTCAACATCTCCTCTGTATTGTAAATGTATTGTTGTTAATACTAAATAAACGTTTAAACAAGTACATGTGCGTAGTCATTTGTGTCTCGATGGAGTGTCGTAAAGAGCTTCCCGATTCGTAGCCCCGAGAAGTGTATTATCAGACCTATCTATGCCCTCACGAAATCTATAAATTCGATACTCATCCCTGTACCAAAACGGGGCGCGCACGAGTCTTGCTGCAAGCCATCTTAGGTTTTGAAGACACCCCTTCCTTAGAAATATGTCATCGCCTCATTTCCCGCGTCTGGGACTATAGAGATTTATGGTTATTTCTTGTACTTGTTCGCGAGATTTTAAAACAAGACTAATCGTATATACTCCAGCGCAGATCTGACGATGAAAGGAGGGAATTTGACGAGTGGTGTGAACTCATGGACGATGCAGCCCCCCAAAAACTCAGGCAGTTTGGTATTCCCCAAGGAGCGCACATGCAGTTGTATTTCTTTACACGTTGGCACGAATTTGCGAGAGTAGGAAAGAAAATTCAGGACAACTGCTTTACTTTTGAGGATGTCATGAAATCTTACGAAGAATGGCAGCATTCGGGGCAGAAAACGACTGTACTCATGGGAGATGTAGAAGCATGGACGGTGGTGAAATATTCAGAACGTTGGAGTGACATTCGTTGTAAAAATAGGTCAACCTCGTTTCCAGGGTCTCTCATCTTCCCGCCCCCTGGAGCAAGTCAGGAGAGACCCTGGCTTAGGCTGGTCACGTGTCTCCCAGATTTTAAGGAGATTTCAAATTAGCGGACTGAGGGAGGGGCAGATAAGTGGGATTTTCTCTCCACTTAGTCCACTGGCGAGCGTAGCTTATTGGCAATAAAAACAAACTACACGTGAAGCGCTTCGAACCGAATGTCAACTGAGAATATTCAGCAGACGCCCAAAAAGATCAGTAAATCTTCCACTACGGTAAATATCAATTGTTGCAGGCTTTGTAAATCAGTTGGAGAAGTATCTTCTCGAAGAACATCTATGCGAAAGGAAATCGCGCATCGCTCGTCGCCGCTGAGGAGATTTATGGCCGACCGTTGAGACAAGAAAATTTTTTTCCACATCCATTATGTAGGCCTTGAAAAGACGCTTGAAAAGTTTTATTTCTTTCAAAACGGTGATCAATGAAAGTCAGAGTTTTATCGAAACGGTGAAGCGATGTGCAGAAATATCACAATCTGTGTCACGCACCCTGGCTATGATGCAAGGGAATCTGAGAGAAGCCGTCGCGGTCTAAATTTCGTACAAGCACCAACACAAATGTAGTCTTTGGCTGGAAGAGAGGTAAACAACTGTATCTTCGATAGTGTTTTGCCAGATTTGTTTTTTGTTACGTCTCGACGGTCCCAGATACTTCTTTGCAGCTTCTGAGTTGCGAGTATTTTTACGAAAGGTGACAAATTTCTTTCAGAATGAGCTACCTTTGATTGACTCAGACGCTGTCAGATATGATTTTTTTTTTCTGCTCGTCTAACGGATCTCTCTTTTTCTAGTACCTATTTCCTTCAGAAGAGGAAAAATATGCGCACGCGCTTGCACGTAACTGTTCGCTTCCTTTGTTTACATAATTAAACGTGCCAGTGTTCAATTTAACAACAACATACATATGAAACATATGTGTGAACTGCGGTTATGAGACGTATATGAGCACGATCCTTCGCAGTAAAGCACTATTTGAGCAATAGTGAAAATCAGACCTGAAAAAAATTTCAGGCCTGTACGGGATTCGAACCACTGACCTCTGCGATACTAGTGCAGCGCTCTACCAATTGAGCTAACAAGCCAACTGGGAGCAGGCCATCAAATTAATTCGACATAAACCCGTAGATGATAAATCAAACAACAACATACATATGAAACATATGTGTGAACTGCGGTTATGAGACGTATATGAGCACGATCCTTCGCAGTAAAGCACTATTTGAGCAATAGTGAAAATCAGACCTGAAAAAAATTTCAGGCCTGTACGGGATTCGAACCACTGACCTCTGCGATACTAGTGCAGCGCTCTACCAATTGAGCTAACAAGCCAACTGGGAGCAGGCTTGAAATCCCGTACAGGCCTGAAATAATCCCGTACAGGCCTGAAATTTTTTTCAGGTCTGATTTTCACTATTGCTCAAATAGTGCTTTACTGCGAAGGATCGTGCTCATATACGTCTCATAACCGCAGTTCACACATATGTTTCATATGTATGTTGTTGTTTGATTTATCATCTACGGGTTTATGTCGAATTAATTTGATGGCCTGCTCCCAGTTGGCTTGTTAGCTCAATTGGTAGAGCGCTGCACTAGTATCGCAGAGGTCAGTGGTTCGAATCCCGTACAGGCCTGAAATTTTTTTCAGGTCTGATTTTCACTATTGCTCAAATAGTGCTTTACTGCGAAGGATCGTGCTCATATACGTAAGTGTTCAATTTAGTCATAGTTAATAGAGGGGACATTTAGTCACAAAAAATCTACGGCTGCCGGTGCTCGTTTTTATTTGATCTTTAATAAAGCTATTCAATGGCGAAAAAACTTAAACAACTGGACGAAATGACAAGGAAGGTATAGGTCGTTGACTGTTTAACTTCTCGAAGAAGAGTGAAGAATTAAGAAGATGAAAAATCAAACATTTACCGTATCCCGTCGGTAAAACGGCCACAACATCTCTTACCTAATCATTCTAAGCAACATATGGCAATCTGCGGTCTTTCCTTGCACCTAGGTGGCACGGAAAGCCGTAAAACTCTTGAGCAAAAGCTCATCTTTCAAACCGGCAGTCTAAATCCCACAAGGATCAACGAACGCTTTTCATTCGACTAATTTATTCATGTTGTTCTCGTTGCCATGTTCCCACCAATAACGTAGCTCCATTTTCTGCCTTTAAAAGCACACACAACCCACAATTCCCCTATTCGCTCCGACGAGGGGCTAACGCTCGAAACGTCAGCTTTTGTAATCGTTACGGTGGCCAATTTACCATTTCAACTTTGTTGATATATCCAAATTATTTCGTTACTCCCACCGACGCAGCCCCAAACAGTTTCTTTCGAAACTATCAGCCTTTATTCACAACATCTCTGGCCGAATACATCGCTTCTAAACACTGGACTTGTTTGGGTTTTAAATTAAGGTTACAATACCAACTCCGAGATATAGCGACTTGAAGGCTGCTATGAAACGTGGCGACCTGAACAACGATAGCGTCGATTTAAAGATGACAAAGGATACGAGGCAAAAATCGAGGAAAGAAACGACTCGTCCCAAAGGAATTTTTTTGCTCTCTAAACACGTGACCAGCCTAAACCAGGGTCTCTCATTGCTCGCTCCAGGGGGCGGGAAGATGAGAGACCCTGGGAACTCAATAAAGACACATTGACATGAACTGGTTGTGTTTATTTATAAGGAATACTATAGAGTAAAATACAAAGACCAGTCCAATAGCTGCAACATAAATGAATGGCCGTGTCTATCATATCTACTCGTGCTGGATGAAGTGCGAAAGTATGACATACGTGCGACATGATATCATAAAGACAATTGCATTCCACAAAAAATTTCAAAATTATTATATACAAGAAAAAGGTCGCGAGAAGGAGGAATGGGACGCAAGAAATACTTTACAAAATAAAAGAGATGTCTGTATTCCCACACCGTAAAATGAAACAGGGTGGGTGCCTAGAAAAAAAATTACAAAGAAAATGAATAAAAGCGAATTTCGTTCCAATGACTACTATAGGCAGTACCTAACCATTCTAAGTTCGGGTGAGTCGGTGGGTAATTAAAAAATATCATGGTCGTACAAAGATCACAGCTGGAAATCACATTATTTAACACTCGCGCGTCTTGAAAATACATGTGTAAACAAAAATAGTCCATGTACCGTACGTGAACTAGAAGTTCGTTAAAAAACCCTAAATAAAAGTGGTAAGATTCTAATCCCGGTGGACGAGTCTACAAAAGATAGAAAAAACAGTAGGTATTATCTAATGGCTTGGTACAAGCGTAATTGCAGGTGACTCGATTGTGTAGAGGGTATTAATAAGAGTAGAGGTGTGTGACGAGGATTAGGTGGCGGAATGATGGAATGATAAAAGCATGCAAAGACACGGGTAATATGTAAATATGAAAAAATATTCCATAAGCCTAGAGAAGTATAATAAGAATGGTTATCGGTGGCTAACTCGCAGGTATGTATGCTCTATTGACCAAAAAATGCTTGACGTGTTTCGAAGAGAAGATGTGTTCGAAATGAACCGTTACGAAGGTTAGCGTCTTGTATATATTTTCACTGAGTCATGAAGGACACTATAGAACACGTTGGAAATAACGAAACCTCATTGGAGCGAGCGCGCAAATAAATATCGTGAACAATAAAGTACATTTCTACCGTTAGAAAGATACGAACGTCATTGGATACACACCAACGCCGCGTCCACGTGGTGACGCGAAAGTTTCCTATATAGCCAGCAGCTTTTTCTAGCATCGTTGCAGAAGTAGAACCGTCGAGCTAGAAGCCAGAAGAAGAAGCAAAAAGAAGCAGTCAGAAGAGGGAAAAGAAAGACATGGCCAACAACAATAACGTAAGTGTGTAAGGATAGAAATGTAGTGTGATGGTGGTAGAATGAACTATTCTTTTGTCGCTTTAGAATTGCGTTGAATGTAAATACATCCTCTGAGAATTAGAAGAGTGTTATTGTCATCGCGCTAAAGTGAATTTAGCTAATCAACTTTCTAATTACCAGATGCATACCGACTCGTGTAAGAAATATATGAGTAAACAATAGAATGTTGTTGTTTGTGATTAAAAGGGTAAAAGGAAATAGGAGGAGTTTGGTGATGATGATATCTCAGACGAACTGATGACTGTGATCGGGAAACTTTATGATGATTTTGATGCGCAAGACAATGTGTTGGACGAAGAGATGATCGAGATGGGAGAGGAATTAGACCGTCAGCAAAGCTCCCTATTCGAATTTGAGTTTCAACCCATCGGGCACCCCAAAAAAGCGCTGAAATCGGTCCATAAGCAACGCGGTGTCGCCCAAAAAAAGCAGTTGCGTCCCGCTACCAAACGAGACGATGTCGGGCGTGAAATTAATCGAGGCGTAGCGAACATGGCGCGCCGGGTGATACAAAAGTCTCAAACGACCCAACTCTGGAAAGGAAAACATTTGAAAGAAGAAGATCGGGTCATGTGCAATTTCATTACCAAAAAGTCTTCACACCCACTGCAATCGTCCAAAATTCACCGTGGCGGAACTTTTAAACGATACTCCCCGATTTGAAATCTATCTACAAACCTTGGCCAACCAACTCAATTCAAACGAATCCTTTAATGCTGAAGACGAGTTTCAAGTGGACATGACCGGCATCGCGGAACCAGACGCCGCGGAAGAACTAAGGCCATCTTGGGAAAATTAAAAATGGTAACGGTACTTCGTCACAAACGATGCGTACTTCCCATCGAAAATACTTAAGATGACCTCTGTTTGGCCAGAGCTAATTGGCTCACGAAAGCCCACCTCCATCAAGACGACGATAAGGAAAGTTTCAACTATTACAGAAATCTTAAAAATATCCCGTCTGTTCTCACCCATTGCGCAAAATATCTACACCGAGAAGCTAGCGTTCCCGAAGGACCCTGTGGTCGCGAAGAATTAAAGAAATTCCAAGAGTATCTCGCCCCCGACTACAAGTTAAAAGTGATGAGCGTTGATTATCCCTACTGTATCACCTACGAGGGAACCGTGGCAGCTACCAAAACCATTCGACTTCTCTTCGAGTCAGACCCGGAGGGAGAAAGCGTGGGGCATTACCACGGGTGTACCTCGTATACGGGTTTCCTAGAGCGAAGTTACTTCTGCGACACCTGCAACGGAGGATTTGACCATGACGAACTCCGTCACCACCCATGTGAAGGCCGGCGTTGTAACCCATAGAGTGTGGCGCCAAATTGCATCACCTCACCCTACTCTGCAGACATTGTAACCGCCATTTTTACGATGATGCCTGTATGGCCCGTCAACCATAGCCAGGGGTTGTGTACCACATTTATAGGAGGCGGGATGTGCTGCAAAGAATCTCGCCCCGACAACAATCAGCCTCATCGCTGTTACTGGAGTGAATGCGGTAATTGCAAAGAAGACGTCGATCTCCGTACCATAAATATTTCATACAGCCCGTGTCTGCCGACGAAGATAAGCCCAAGAAGAAATCCAAAGCCAAACTAAAACGCCAAAGGAAAACAAACCCTGACGTCTCGGCTTACGTGGAACCTCCCGTGAGTGTGGGCAGATTTTGGAGCTTTGCTCTATGAAGACGGCACACATATTCCTATCCTCATCGTGGCAGAAACTTCAGAGAGTTACGAAGTCTTTGAATTTTATGGCCACGAATGTACCAGAGACTTTCTCGCTTTCATGGACGAGTTGGCGTACGGTCCCCCCGAAGAAAACCGGAATTGGGACGATTTTAGAGAAGTGATAGGCATTTTTCATAATTTGAAAAGGTACGATGCCGTCTTTCTGCAGGAACAGATAGTGAAAGAAAAGCGTCGCTTCGAATTCATCATTCCGAATGGTACCAAAAATTTATGATTGCAAGTGGGCAAGATCGTGTAGAAAGACTGCATGTGTTTCCTCCCATGGCCTTATCTGCCTTCTCGAGCACCTTTGGTATCCCCAAGCTGAAGAAAGGTTTCTTCCCCTATAAATTTCATACCCCAGACCATCAGAATTACGTCGAACCACTCCCAGCAGCCGAATATTACGATCTAGAGGGTATGTCAGAAAATAAAAAACAAGAATTTGAATCGTGGTACACGGAAGGGCAGAGAAAGAACCAGCCGTTTCACCTCAAAGAAGAACTGCTAGCTTACTGTCGTTCCGATGTGAAGTTGTTGAAAGCCGAGTGCCTGAAATTCATTCGAGAGTTTCATTCCATCGCAAATTCCATGGAAAAATGCGTCACCATCGCACAAGCCTGCAACCGATATTGGCGAAAATGTGTCACGACCCCAGAGTCCATAGCCATAGAACCCGTTGGCGGCTGGGAAGGTGCAACGCCCAATCATTCGCACGTGGCCTTAGAATGGTTACTCTGGACCGAGCGAAACCTGGGGACGAGACTTCAGCATGCGAGAAACGGTGGCGAGTACAGCATTCCTCATGGATGTACCGTGTATCGCGTAGACGGTTACGATGCCTCTTCGCGCACCGTCTACGAATTCCATGGATGCCTCTTCCACGGGTGCCTTGAGTGTTACCCGCAAAGAAGTCAGATTCCCTTCGTTAGCTCCGGACTGACTGTAGAAGCCTGCCGGCGTCAGACGACCCAGAAAACCGCCAAATTGCGTCAATTGGGGTACACCGTCGTAGAAATGTGGCAGTGTCAATGGGAAAAACTCAAGAAATCCAATCCAGACCTCCGCGACTTTGTCCAGTCTCTCTCCTTGACCACACCCATCCATCCTCGCGAGGCGTTTCTTGGCGGAAGGAGTGGAGCGACCACGCTTTACCACCGCATAGACCCCACCCAAGGAGAACAGATCCGATAAGTGGACGTGACCTAAGAATACCCGTGGGTCAACAAATATGGCGAATACCCCGTCGGGCATCCATCCATTTACTTAGAGCCTGAAAATCAAGATCCTTGCGCATACTATGGGTGGATGAAAATAGATATTCTACCACCCGCGCATCTCTTCAACCCCGTGTTGCCTCATCATCAGAAAATTGGGTCTGACTCTAAACTTACCTTTCCCCTCTGCCGTACGTGCGTCCAGCAAGAATCTACCAAACCCTTAGACGAAAGAAATTACATTTGCCCCCATACGGACGAAGAGCGCATGTTATGCGGCACGTGGTGTACTCCCGAAATCCACAAAGCCATCCCCATGGGGTACAAACTCATCAGAATCCACGAGGTGTGGCATTTCGAACAAAGACGGCGCGGTCTCACTGCCCCCTACGTCGACACCTGGCTTAAGATCAAGCAGGAAAGTAGCGGGTATCCCGCCTGGTGCCAGACGGAAGAGCAGAAAGCCGACTGCATTCGTCACTATAAAGATCGCGAATGTATCGATCTGGATCCCACCATGATTACAAAAATCCCTGGGAGAAAAGCGACGGCCAAACTCATGCTGAATTCTTTCTGGGGAAAGTGTGGTCAGAATTGTAACGAGGCCAAAACGCATAAAATCACGCAACCCCCCTCCCTTTTAAACCTGATCGATGACCCGCTGGAACTGGTACAAGAGATTAGAATCTTATCCCCCGAACTAGTAGAGGTGGTGTCTAAACAAGAAGACGAAGACCCTCTCAAAGGGCGCGCCACCAATGTATTTATCGGCACCTTTACCACGTGTCAGGTACGCCTTAAACTATACGAATCGCTAGAAATTTTGAAAGATCGCGTCTTGTATTACGACACAGATTCGGTGATATGACGAATGAGTTAGACGAAGAGGACCATATCGTGGAATTTATTTCGGCGGGAGTCGAGAATTATGGGTACGTTACAGCTCAAGGCAAATCGTGCGTGAAAGTGAAAGGATTTTCGTTAAACGTGCGCGGTATGGCACAACTCAATTACGACGTCATGAAGCAGAACATCTTAGACGAAATAGGCCACCCCTTAGAAGGACCTAGAAAGAAGGATATTATCAATCCCCTGCATTTTATAAGAGACCCCGTCAAGAAAAAATACGTACCGAAACCCAATTGAAATCGTATTGGCTCGTGTTTGATAAGCGAGTCATGGACAGTGATTCCTTTAAATCGTTTCCGTACGGGTATAAAAGATTAGAAGCAGAGGATATAGAACTCGCCAACCTTTTAGTGTATTGAACATGTTTATTTGCAATAAAAAATTGTTAAAAAGACATCTACAGTGATTTAATCTATCAAATCCCCATAGGCATCTTGTGTACTATGCAGACTACATCGTCTTTTTTATAGCATGTCCCGTCTTTAACACTTTCCATGTGGAAGCATGGTAAAATAAATCGTTGTTTACATGATACAACAAGGTTCTGGCCGTATTACTGCATGATTTGCTTTTGTCCATTGGAGTTTAGTCATGCGTCCTCGACTGTTACGATAGGCTGCATATCTCCTGGCATATCCGTCTTCTAGGTGTTTGATCCGATCCGAGACGGGTTTTCCTTTAGCAATGTTATACAACATCTTAATACCTTTAGGAATGGCAGTTACCCTGAATCTAGCAATAGCGGATTCGATATCGTTCCTTTTTGCTTCTTTTGAGTTTTTCGTCTTTTACTAAATAGCAGGGGGTTTCTTCGTTTTTTGGAGTTGTAGGGTTCCTGCCGTGTGACACCTCCTGTTCCCCTGGAGATATCTCTTTTCACGCCCACCATGATGTGACTGCTTACACATACACTCGTGTTGAATTAATTCTAAAATGTAGCGTGACGATGCTTTCTCCGTCTTTAGTAAATTGCGCCAGATGATTATTTTCCGATTCGCTGAGTTGTGTTTCCACCTCGTCGATGTGTTGATTTGGCAAGGCAATTTAATGAACGTGTTTCGGCTCGTAGTAATAACTCCCTTTCAATAGAGAACGATACTGAAACGTGCGGAACAGATCGGTGGTCTGATCACCCATGATCACCGGTGCACACAAGGAGGAGTAGAGATAAAGCGTGCGAAGGGCCATACCATTTTTATAAGTGCTTTCTTTAAGATTGGTAAGGTGTGAGTAAAATCGTCGAGAAAGAATACGATAGAGTCTATCTCGACCCCATCGTCGCCTTTAAACGTGGACCCCAATAACCCTTATCGATACGCGTAATATAGATTCAAGGTTTAGCAATCGTTCCTCGAGATTGGTAAGCCGTTGTTCGATGTTGGCGAGGGATTCCCGAATTCTTTCCAGCTGGAGCTTAGTATCATCAAACTCTTGACTAACGAACTCAAGGCTCGCCTTAGCTTCTCTATTCAAGATGGCCGCAGCGCCTTCTTGACAACTGACATTTCTTACCATACATTCTTGGTTCGTAACTCGCTCCTCCAGGTTCTTCAACTCTTTTTGAGCTTGCTCGAGCTGCCTCTTCAGCTCTCCGTTGCTCTTTTTAAGGAATTTTACCGAGTCCGGCATTAGAAGTTAAAGAGAAATTATCAGGAGTAGGGAGTGTGGAAAGACACGTCCTGACAGTACACGCTCATGCGCACACCTCAACAGAACGTTGCCTTCGAAGGGCACGAGAATGTGTATACTGGCCTAGAATCAACGCCGAAATTAACGAATGGATCTCCACCTGTGAGGCATGTAGGGAGTACCAGACAGAGTCACAATGCAAAGAACCACTCGTGTCTCATGATATAGTGGACAGACCATGGGAGACATATGCTGACCTACAAAGGAACTGATTATCTCATAACCGTTGACTATTACAGCAACTATTGGGAAATTGATCGACTAGAGGACACCAAAGCCTCCACAACCATCAGAAAGCTGAAGGCGCATTTTGCAAGGTTTGGTATCCCAACCACCCTAGTCTCTGACAATGGGACTAATTTCACTGCCGATGCCTTCCAGCGTTTCACACGTGACTGGGATATCCAACACACCCCCTGCTCACCTCATCATACTCAGTCCAATGGAAAGGTAGAGGCAGCTGTGAAAGCTGCAAAGAGCATCTTAAGAAAAACAGAAAGACCCGCCAAGATCAGCACCTGGCGCTCCTTGCAATAAGGAACACTCCCTCACAAGGAATTGGCAGAAGTCTAGTACAGCGCCTCCTCAACCGTAGGACAAGAGCCAGGCTACCAACCACAGACACCCTGCTACAGCCCAGGATTGTAGAAAAAGAGGCTGAACATTCCAAGATGAGGAAACAACAACATAGGCAGGCACACTATTATGACAGAGATGCCCGGGAGCTATCGCCACTAGGTATTGGTGACTCAGTAAGAATCAAACCATTCACAATCGGTGATAAGTCATGGAAGAAGGGTTCTGTCATAGCCCGCCTTGATTACAGGTCATATGTGGTGGAAAACAACGAGGGGACACAGTTGAGGCGCAACCGGGTACATCTAAAAACACGAATGAGCTGCCAGAGGCCCATGTACGGAACAAAAAGACACTAAGCTGGAGCCAACCAATGATCAAGCGGAAGAAGCAGCGGAGGAGAACCACCAAGCAGAGAAGCAAACAGTTACCCGCCATGGCCGTGCGATAAAGAAGCCAACACATCTTAAAGATTATGTTACATAAAGCAGGAACTCGTCACAAACTCATAACTGTTAGTACATGTTGATATTGTAATTGCGAATAGGTCCATGTTGCGGATCTCAAAAAGAAAAAAGAGAGGGATGTGACAATATTGACAATATGTTGCGTGACACAGATCAGGATGTCCCGTATGTCACCTGATCAGCTCCCTGCATGCTTTAGAATAGGTCTACGTTGATCGGACGACAGGGTTTTCGTATTGCACTAATCCACATAATCTTGACACGAAGGCCAATAACGACATCAAATCAACTAACGAGAAAACTTGATTGATGTTTGAAATTAATTTCTGTAATTTACATGTACAAATGAGATCCAGTTACTTTTTCTAGGTTTCTCTAAACATCTTCATTATTGAATCCTAAGTCTCTATTAATAATCAAGTTTGAAAAATAATCTTGTTCTAGCTTGTCTTCGTTTAAACCAAACTTTCGCAGCGAGAAAAAGCAGGTGCAGGATAAATTTCGTACTTCAGTAGCCAGAGTTGCCAAGGTCATGTATGAGACACTGACATTATATGCAGTTACAGCAGAGGTTACCGAATTAGATTACAGAAAACTCTTAAAAGGACGCCATGTATCAATAACGAAACGCAAATTGTCGAAAGACAGGTAAGAAATAACAGGTTTACCCTGAGTTGAAAGTGACTTCTTAATTTTCTACGCTTATCAGTGGAGGATGATACGTTGGAGAAATTTGTTGGAGCAGTCCTCCTCTGTCTCCTCTCCAACACAGACTTGTCCCTTTGTCCCCTAGATAACCTCTTCGACATCCAGTGCTGGGAATTTTTAATAAAGTGAAGGGCTAGAAATACATTTACTGGAGCTCTGCTAAAGCTATCTTTTTAAAAAAAATGTCTTTTCATCTGTTTCAAGATACCTTTTGCAAAACCGTGTTTTAGAGCCCGATTTGAGCTTTTTTTTGAAGGGCAATCGTAGCGCTTTTCACTTTTTGGCCAAATTTCGCTGAAAACATCGCAATTCACCTGGATTTCGTGTTTTCTTACAGATATCAACGCAATGTAATAAAAAAATGTGCATTTCTGCTCGTTTGCACATACTTTCTGCAAAACCGTTTTTTGTTTAGCCCTATTAGAGCGTGTTGTGACCAAGATGAACCATTTTTGCACACTTTGGGCTGAATTTCGTTGAAAGCTTTGTGTTTCCGCCTGACGTCGGTGTTTTCTTGCAGATTCTATATTAATGTAACCGAAAACATTGCGTTTTGGCTTGTTTGCAGCGTTTTTAGCTGGAAAACAGCTATATTTGCTATAAGTACAAAACTAGCGCCTTATTAGGGTTTTTATTCTTTTGCCAAATGTCGCTGAAAACATTGCGTTTGAGCTGGATTTTAGGTTTTTTTTTTACAGATTTCAACGCAATCTACAGCAAGAAATTAAAGGTTTAACTATGGTGTCAAAGATCCTGATTTTGATGGTGATCTTCAGGTTAGGCTACGCCCATATGTTCTCCATTTGGAGGAAGGCTGCTCTCACTCTGCCAATTCTCACTTTTACATCGGCGTCCGACCCACTGTGTTTGTCAAGAATGCAACCTAGGTAAGTAAAACTTGTCATGTCTTTTAATTTCTCGGTTAGCTCATTTCATTTCATTTTAAGCTCACGGAGCGCTTTTAAAAATCACCAATATTTCAAAATCCAAATATCGCATTTTGTAGCAAATTTTGAATTATCATTTTCCCCAATATAAAAATTACATTGGGGCTTTTTATATCCGCGCGGAAAAACTAGGCTGAACTTTGTAAAAATCGAACATCATTTACGTCACGACGTAATCAAATTAGGCACCCCGTGGTTAAATCCGGAATTACAAGCACTTTTTAGAAGTTAGCACCGTGTTCGATCAGGAATTCAATACAGTAAGCTAAGCTTGCATAGCTAACGACGGCAGGTTGCTTTTATCCCTGCTCTCGTTTCAAGTTCTCGTCTAATTCCCATGGCGAAGTTATTTAAAATAACACATTCCGCGCGCTAGCGGAGGGTGTCTGTTTTTCTTTGCCGAAGACGTTTAAGACGGGAAGCAATCTGATAGTAATGTAGATTTAACATGCTCAAGCGTTTGTCACGCAAGGTCGAAATAATCACAATGGTAACTATTTTTAATACATAGACAGGTAAAAACGAACGATATAAAATCCCGACGTTTCGGCGACTTCATGACGCCATTATCAAGGGTACAAATGAAAATAAAAATAAAATTAACAAATGCGAGTTCAAGAGTTACAACTAATTTGCATAGGGGAGGTAGCTACACAAATACTTTAGCACGGATAGAATCCGTTTGCACGTTCAAACTCGGTGTTAATTGTTTGATGTAAAGCATCTCGTTGACAAGACAATCGAATTTGCTGTCCCTGAGGACCTTCTTAGCTGTTTCAAAGTTCTCAAGAAGTGCATGAACAGATTCGATTGTCTTGTCAACGAGATGCTTTACATCAAACAATTAACACCGAGTTTGAACGTGCAAACGGATTCTATCCGTGCTGAAGTATTTGTGTAGCTACCTCCCCCATGCAAATTAGTTGTAACTCTTGAACTCGCATTTGTTAATTTTATTTTTATTTTCATTTGTACCCTTGATAATGTCGTCATGAAGTCGCCGAAACGTCGGGATTTTATATCGTTCGTTTTTACCTGTCTATGTATTACTAAATATTTGTAACTATTTTTAACGGAAAATCATTAGACTCAGTCTTGAGTGAAAGACGGAAGACACTGTGGTACGGTTTTCCTCGGTGATTATCAAACACATGACATCGTTTGACGGAGGGATACTGAAAGTATTGTGCCAGAAGTAAAAAGTGATGTGTGGATCAACTCAAAGCTTCAACATCGCCTCCCCTCGTATATTAATCAAATATTGGTCCTCGGTCGTTTTTGTACGGACCCCGCTGCGCTCGCTCCGTACTGGCACCACGATTTCGGGCCAACAATCCTCAGTAGGGCCCTCGCGCTTGGTTAGTAAGAAACTATTATTTGCGGCAACTGTTTATTTGTCTTCCTTTGCTTAGCCTCTGTAAGTAAGAAGGCTGCCCCATTAAGTCTCAGAGTAAGTAGACCACAACTTTAAAGAAAATCCGGAACAACATGGCGTGCCATTTTGGCAGTTTGGTTAGATCGGCGCTTTACAACATTTTTTAAAAACTTCCTCGAAATGATTATTTTTAACGAGGGTTAGCTAGAAAATTGTTCTCAAAAATGCCTTACTAATCCTGCGACAAAGCTTACGGTTTTTCCTCTAGTATGGCTGGATAACTCTTCTAGAATGCACGGCATCTTTGTGACCCTCTCCTTCATACAACGTCGAAGGAACAGTGATGCCTGGAACAGGTGATCTAGTCCGATTGCTGAAGGATGTGTTGAGAATTGGCGCTCGATGTAAACTAGTAAATCTATTTCGGCCTCAACATCGGTATTTAGTCAATAGGCCAGGGCCCCAAAAATGGCCTTTCAGTGCCACTCGGGGGAACAAATGCTATCATACATTTTTAAAACTACAATTACTCTAGTATAATGTTATGTATGATAGCAGTGTCCAATGAGTAGCTGAAGAGGTACTATCACGTTCTGAGGTCAATGAGGTCAAATGAGGTCAATGCTCTCTACAGAATTGACAGAAAAGAAACGATAACTGGCTAACACTATTCTTTTGAACCGCGTTAACCGTTCCCTAAAGGTGTTTTATGTATAAAAATGACACGTCTCTTCCAGATGAGTTTTTAAAGTTAAGTTTCAACGATTTTTTCCATGGCAACGCTAAAATGTACTCAAGTGTAAGGATACAATTTTGAAATATTTTGTTTCACGTCTTTTCTCGAAAAATTCTCACCAAATGGAGGAAGAAAATAAGAACAGATTCACAGCCAATAGTTAAGTTAGATGCCATCGCTAAAAATACAAGATGTCTTAATCAATATCCGCACGCCGTGGTGGATCCGCCGTGTTGCTTCCGCCATCTTGGAAATTTAGAAACGACCACTCTAACATATAATGAGGCGAAATTGTTTAAAAACATAAAGCATCGCATTTTTCAAGTAGACATACTTATTATTCAATCTTGAAGCACCCTCTTCAGTTAAAAAAATACAATTATGATGAAATATTTGAAAAATCAAAGTATATAATGCTCTTTAATGAGCCTGAATAAGAAGACTCATTCACATTAGGGAAGAACGATTTCATAATTGTCTCAACTATATCTCAATAGCTATATCCTCATACCTCGGAACATTCGTCATCGGGCATTTTTTCCTCCTCCTCCCGCGGCACGATTGCTAGTCACGAGAGTGTTGAAGGAAAAGCATCAAGGTTTGTTGGAATATTGATTACACCCTCACATAGTTTGGCAGGTATTGGTGACCATGAAAATTGTCAATCTGGTGGGTCAGTAATCTCGATAGTAGTGGCGCTGAGAGTATTTATGAAGTGAAGACCGAACACCAATCGGAAAACGATGACCTAACACCCACAACGAAAATATCGCGTGCTACACTTGGTGAAATGTTGAAATACACGTTATTGATAGGGTCCTTGTCTGCAGAAAAAGCTGGGATCAAACCGCAAAACGGAGACGTTCGCGTAAACGCTTTTCCAGGCCACGAAATATACGACGTCGCTGTCTACGCTTTGAGTAACGTTGAAATAGACCTTATCGATTGGGTCTTCGTTTTGTAGAAAAAGTTGGGTTTAACCATAGAGCAAATACCTTCACCTGGACGCCTTGCTAGGCGCCCTAATACATCATGTAGATAGGTGTTCGTTTTAAGGAACCCTATAAGGACGCGTTGTGGACATTTATACAACAAAGCATAACGAACGATATGATGTGTTTTGCGGCCTGAATAAGCATTTTTGCAAAGGTTTTCGTTTTGCAGTTTAAGCCTACTTTGCTACAAAACCATGACCCCATGAAAAAATATGTTATCGACCAAGCGGAAAGTCAAGATGGCTAGATATTGGCCGAGTTCTTTATTTGCGTTTTTGTGGAACTAAACGAAGTCGGGGTACATAACACAAAAAATGAACGAGGTAAATATCTCGACATCTTGACCGCACAAGTTGGTTAATAAAAGATTTCTTTAATAGCAAAAAAATTTCACCTAATAAGAATCAAAAATGACTTGTTTATTTTGAGAGCCTGGTGATTTATGTTTTCTTTGTTTTGACTGTCTTCCGCCACTTTTCGCAACTACATCGCCGACATTGCCCTAGAATCACGAACTTAGCAATTCTCTTCCTGCGCGGGATCAACGCGAGCCCATCATAGGCACATCTTGCCCGCTCGGGTAGCCAATCTGAACATAGGATTCGCTTCATATTGCCCACGGGCGCTGCCAGTGATATAGCGTGTTTTACAAAGCCTTACAAAATGAAGTAGCGATGTCTCTTGAGTTAGACGTCTTCTCCATGTTGTTTTTTCATGAACAGACTCCTCTGAACGCGGTACCAAACATCAGCACCTAGCAAATTACGAGAGGCAAAGCTACATAATTCTGCTATCATCCGTAGCTATAGAAGCCTTTCTAATCGTGTTATAGGTGCGCAAGTCGACGCATTTAGTAAAAGTACTGCACGTTTTTTATCCTTTCTTAAATCTAGTTCTCTTATCACAAAAGTGCATGTTTCTTCATCTAAGTTCTGCTCGCGCTGGGCTCCTCCCGACGCGGCCTTTGCTCTCTACTTCCCACATTACACCAATGAATCTCTGCGTTTTCCGTTGTCTGAGAAGTTTTCTCCAATTTTTGTTTCATTGTTTTAAAGGCTATTTCATTTCATAGGTCACTCGTGGAATTTTTTCCTACCTGGCACTCTCCACCAGATCAAACAATAACCTATGATTTCTAACAATAAATATTAACAATTTCCATGATTCGAGCAGTGAAAAATAGAAATTTCACGACGAAGCCGTCTCGTTTAGTCTGTTCATAGCAATTAAGTTTCGTTGGAATCTTGATAATAATTGACCACCACCTGCTTTTTTACAAGTGTCCTCGCTGACGAGCACTGAAGATTCCGCCTTGAAGTCTCTATTTTTGTGTTCTTTGTTTATTATTATGTATTTTTTAAAGCGTCATAAATCGTCAAGGTTAAGAATCGAAAGAACTTTGAGACACTACGCTAACTTAGAACTTACCCATGATGCCTTGCAAGTTTGACTTCATCGTTTCGCTTAAGTTTTCTTTCAAATCAAATGAAAAAAATCTTGGCTTTTAGCCAAACATTGTTTTGAAATGCTGTTAAATGCCACCCGTACTGATTTAATTACTATACTAAGGAAAGAAGACACTGGAAACAACTGTTTTATCGTTGGCCTTGTTTCCATGCTAAGCGGTAATTCTGCAAATGAGCGCGGACGTAAAAATTGGTAGAGCTACCCATTCACGATTACTGTCATATGAATTTGTAACGTCTTTAAGCTATTGTTCCCCCTAAGGGGTACCGAGAGCCTCTCTGACCCATGGACTAATTGCTGACAGTCTGTTTGTGTTCAGAAATGACTTTACGGCACGACACTTGCTCAAGTAATATTAACCGAAGAATCAAAAGAATGACCTTTTTCTCGACCTAGTTGATTTAATCTGCAAACAGTTTCCAGCCCAGCCAATTTCCGTAAGTTTTGTAACTAATTTAGGAAGAACGTTCGTAACTCAGCAGAGATTCTTTGTTTGTATTAGTGACTTCAAATGGCGCATTGTTTATCATACATTTATCCTCAGGTCTAGTTCACCCTATCTATTCCATTTTGTTGCCGGCTCCATAGTTAATATTCTTTTCATATTTCAATAATTTTGTACTGTCCCTGTTTCGCCTTTACTCTAACTCTTGATCCTTTCCTTAATATTTTTTTTTATAGCTACTTCTTGTTTTGTGTTCTGCTAATTGGTTCTTCTAGGTAATGTCACTATTACATTAAACTCTGCATGAGATCCCCGCTGCAATGTTAGCAAGTTTCATAGCAATGACTAACTGATAAGAGAAATTATCATATCAACAAGCTAGTTAAAAACGCTACTCATGGATATTCGGGGCCGTAAAAGTACAAGATCGGAACAAGATTGAAACAATTTGAGTGAGTCACATTTACGCTCGTATCAGATTGCTTCCCGTCTTCAACGTCTTCGGCAAAGAACATTTGACCTATCGCATATAATTAAATTGTCCTTTTTCAACTCCACAATGCAGCTCAGTTTTAACCCAGAACTTTTTTTGTAAACCCATAGGTGTTCGAATACAGAAAGAAAAACAGACCCCCTCCGCTACATTACGGTATGCAAGTAAGTAAGTAAGTAAAATTTATTTTCTTTTACCTTAAGTACTTTTATTGTCATTATTGCTAAATGACTAGTCTTTTTTTTAAGGTCGAGGGCTTGTCACGCTAGGAAACAAATATTTTCTATCAGTTTTTCTTAATCGTCTTTTTGTGTTGTTAAGCACCGATTGTCTGTAACGTGACTATATAACCAATACTGTTTCTTAGCTGAAATGTATGTAATTATCGTTTTCAGTTCGAACCTGCACTACGTTAGACAGCACTACGTTGCACTGCACTACTTCGTTCTACTCTCTGTCGCAACTACGAACTTTGCTACCGTAATTTTTTTTTACCTTCTGTCATCACCGTCGTTATAAGTGTAACTCACGAACCTTGAACTGTGATTAAACGTGTGTTAATCGTTCTGCAAGCTGAGTTGGAATTGTCTATCGCCTCGCACATCGCTACCCCTGTAATTGTTAAGTTTCTGAGTAAGGCGCAACCTTAGGTGAATGATGATTAATGAATGATTATAGCTTAAGAATCACACAGAAAACAGCTAGCTGGACATTTCTCAAGCAAAAAAACTTTCTATGTCCATTTCCTTAAATTGCCTTTTAAAACTGTTCGAGTCACGTTGTGTCCGTACATTTCCCGGTAGTTTGGACCATAAATAAGGCCTTAGATGTCCGATAGAATGCTTTCCATAGGTTACTGTAATATGTCTCAGTATAACAAAGTCTGGTGTACCTAAATTGTAATGAGTTTGGATTCTTTCGAATAATTCAGAGATGTACTTTGTAGGTTCAACATTAACACCATCAGGTCTCGCAGTCTTCTATTATGTAATGTAGGTAATCCTGCTTTCTTTAACAGATGTACTGTCCTTGAAAACCGCTCTCAGTCCTTCTTCCTGTATCATCTCCAATTTCCACTGATCAGATGCTCTAAGGAATAGCCAAACAAGTGAGTAATAAAAGCTGATAGTTTCGAAAGAAACTGTTTGGGGCTGCGTCGGTGGGAGTAACGAAATAATTTGGATATATCAACAAAGTTGAAAAGGTAAATTGGCCACCGTAACGATTACAAAAGCTGACGTTTCGAGCGTTAGCCCTTTCGTCGGAGCGAATAGAGGAATTGTGGGTTGTGTGTGCTTTTAAAGGCAGAAAATGGAGCTACTTTATTGGTGGGACGTTATTCCCACCAATACGTTATTCCCACCAATAACGTAGCTCCATTTTCTGCCTTTAAAAGCACACACAACCCACAATTCCTCTATTCGCTCCGACGAAGGGTTAACGCTCGAAACGTCAGCTTTTGTACTCGTTACGGTGGCCAATTTACCATTTCAACTTTGTTGATATATCCAAATTATAACCAATTAGTTAGCCAGTCAATCAGGCATTGAGTCAGGAGGTCAGTCAACCAGTCAGTCAGTCAATCAACCAGTCAGTCAACCAGTCAGTAAGGATATCAGTCAACCAGTCAGTCAGTTAATCAACCAGTCCGTCAACCAGTCAGTAAGCATATCAGTCGGAAACAAACCTATTTTTTTTCACGGTCGAGGATAAGAAGGGAGAAAAAAAGTCAGCGGTAACGTTCTTGATATCGTTTAGGGTCCGGTTTTTCAAAGAGCGGATAACGCTATCCAACGGATAAATCGTTATCCAGCGGACAAGTGTTACCAGAACGTACTGCGGTATCCAATAGAGACAGATTTATCTAGTGGATAACGTTATCCGACCTTCGAACAACCGGGGCCAGATGCACGTAAAATGCCCAGAGAAACCAGGCTGACTTGAAATATGTATGTTCAGTTTGCTTGAATTGACTTGCTTCAAATTTTTTTAACTATTCAGGAGTCTAAATGCGGGATGTAAGTGATCGGCGCAGATTAGGGCGAGCCATCTTGGATGATTTATTAAAAATGTACCGTGAGTTACTATTCTAAAGCGGATTTCATAGTATACTTTTCTAGAGTTTAGGGTTTATCTCTCCTCGGCGTTTCTTCAGCTTTTCTTCAGCAAGGAGCAAAAGTCAATGCTTAGGCTGTCAATGGTTCTGAGTCTTTGGGTGTTTATGGTTGTGGAAGAAGTCGAAGGCTAATTTTGTGTTTGATTACGGATGGTCATCTCAAATGATTGATTAAACATGTATCGCGAGGTGCCTTTTAAAGGTGATTTCATACAAAACTTTTGCAGTGTTAAAAGCTTTTTATTTGTTTTTTTTTTGCTGGACAAGAAGGAAGAGTCAATGCTCAGGCTGTCAACTGTCAAGGAAAAAAACTTTTATGCAATGTCAATTTTAGGAGAGGTTAAACCACATACCACAGAATTTGTCCAAGACCGACAAATTGTCTACATCTGTTATATTCTCCTCATTCAAAAGGTTGAGTGAAAAAAAGAACCACCACTTCTTCGTGATTGGTAACAATGACAGTAAAAGCTTAAAGTCTAATGGTGTTTATACGTGTCAAAGAAGTCGAAGGATGATTTCCCTTGTTATAAACCAACACAAATTTGGAATGTTCTTAAAGTGCACCTAAACCCAACAATTTTTTTTCGCTTAACGAAATAAGCTTATTTTTTGGAGTATTTCTTTGCAAAAATTTTTTAATTTGCTTAAATCTTAAATTCTCTGTGCCTAGTCAAAATACGGAAAATCGGCCGCCATCTTGCCCCACGACCGAGTTTAAAGAGGAATGGCTCTAGCGGATAGTGTGACGTCAAATCGAGAACACGAAAGTCTGCTTTTCACACATTTTCACTTGTTTGGGAAGGTTGTGGTCGATATTGTCCGAAATATGCCGACCAGGTGTGTTGTAGGAGGAATGCATGAAGCGTGATACCCTCTTGCAAATTTCGCACGTTGCTACATTCTCCTACAACACACTTAGTCGGCATATTTTCGGACAAAATCGACTACAGCCTTCCCAAACAAGCGAAAATGTGTGAAATGCAGACTTTCGTGTTCTCGATTTGACGTCACATTACCCGCTAGAGCCATTCCTCTTTAAACTCGGCCGTGGGGCAAGATGGCGGCCGATTTTCCGTATTTTGACTGGGCACAGACAATTGAAGATTTGAGCAAATAAAAAAATGTTTGCACAGAAATACTCCAAAAAATACGCTTATTTCGTTAAGCGAAAAAAAATTTTGGGTTTAGGTGCACTTTAAGCTTTTCCCTAACCGCTATGTTACCGCAAATGCAAAATGTTTTAAGCCGCCCGTTTCAAATTTACCTCTTTATAAACCGCGAACTAGTTTCTTGCTTTAGATTTCTTTAACTTGTCAGGTGTGTAAATGAAAAGTGTAAGCGACCGATACAGATTACGGATAGCCATCTCGAATGATCGATTAAATATGTACCGCGAGGTACCTGTTTAAAGGTGATTTTATACCAAACCTTGGTAGTCTTAAAAGCATTGGTTTTTCTTTTTTTGGCTGAACAAGGAGCAAGAGTCAATGCTGAGGCTGTCAACTGTTATGAGAGAAAAATTTTTATCCAATGTTATTTTTTCCGAGAGGTCAAGCCACATATGACAGAATTTGTCCAAGACCAACAAATTGTCTGCATCTGGTACATTCTCCATATTCAAAAGTTCGATTGAAAAAAAAAAACTTCTTGCAAAAGTCTAAAAGTGTCAATAAGAAAATGTCGATAACCAGTATGCCCCTACCAAAAAAAAGATATCGAATCCTTGGAAAAAGTCCAAAGAAGGGCATCTTGGTTGGCGTTAAAGCAAAAGCGCGGAGATATGAGCTATGAAGACCGCTGCCGCTTATTGAATTGGCAAACTTTGGAGAAACATAGACAGTTTTTATCTCTGATCCAGTGCTATAGGATAATTCTGGGAATAGATAGTCTTCCTTTTTCTGACCTTTTCGAACTTACTAAATATAATGGAACTAGAGCCAACCACAATTATAAGCCCTACGTAAAAGTAGCCTTTCTAAATTGCCACAAATTTTCTTTCTTTGTACGGATCGTTAATATGTGGAATAATTTACCTAAAAATGTTGTACACGCAGGTTCATTGACGTTATTTCGTAACAGATTAAGCATTTACATGAATATTGATTGAGAAGATGGTAAATTGTTTGTAATTATCTGTATATAATGTTTTGGTTTACCTTTTCTTTTCTTTATTTCGGGATATTTTTTTATAGAGGGTTGACCTCTAGATATCCCCTTTTTAGAGATATTTTTGAAATTTTTGATTTTCTTCTCTTGAATAAAGTATTGTATTATTGTATTATTATTTTATTTTGTTATGAACCTACCCAATATTGGAATGCTCTTCAGCTTCTCCCCAGCTACCGAAAAATCAAAATGTTCTTAGCCGCCTGTCACAAATTTACCTCTTTCTAAAACGCGAACTAGTTTCTCGCCCTAAAAGACGAGGATAGCAAGGAATATCATAGATTGGAGCGGATTTTGGCCAGGGTTTTGATCAGCGATCGTACTAGTCAAAGTAAAATGCGTGTCTTTGACTTTAAAACCACACGTGATTCGAGTCGTTTATTGTGGTATGGAAAATTAGCAAGGTTTTGATCAGCGATCGCACTATTTAAAGTAAAGTGGCGTCCATATCTGAAAAGAGAATAGCTTCTTTATCCATGAATAAACAGATGATGGCAAGCAAGGGAAAAGATTGGAGCGGAATTGAAGCCAAGGTTGTCATCAGAAAATTCAGAATACAATGTGTCATCATAAGGAAAAGAGCAAAATATGCAACTTACAATTTTCACACTTAAACAGTGTCGATGAAACAATAGGCACCTCAAGGAACAGACGTTAGAGAGCTTAAGCACCAGACATTCTTGAAAACACGAACGGCAGAGAAGCCGCGTAAGACTGGATCGAGGCCTTCGTTCTTGCGCGAAATAGGAAGGTTAAGCAGTCGACGTTTTTCAGACACGGACTTCTACCCGTGTTAACATGTCTTTGCTAAAAGATGCTAGAGATATGACCTTAATGAGCAAGGGAATAAGTTTCTTTACCCCACTCTCTTGACAGAATGAATAATTCGCCAACTTTTTAGGCGACTTGAAATTTACCACTTCATAGTTGTGTAAACAATGCGAACAAACGAGCGAGCATGAAGTTTTCAGTGCATGATCTGGATGCCTAGAGGACCATTTCTCTTTTTCTAAATTCGTTAACCACAGCGAGATTTGTTATTCTTATGTTTGTAGTAGGTTGCTCAAAACCTAGCATAGATGCATACGATATACAATGTGCAGTTACAAAATACAACCGATGCAGAAAGACAGTCATCTATCTCATTTTGCACTTTGTTATTGTGTCTAAATGTCGCTTAAGTGTCTTAATTCTAAATTATCGCTCAAAGTAATTTGTGATAAGCTTAAACCCGGTTTAAAAAAATCTTAGTTCTACATTTGATGATTCAAATGGACATGAAATCAAACGACTTAACTCACCCAGACTTGGCGAGAAAATTGTCTGCCATTGTCGAATCCCGTTTAATCTATCGATTAAGCAAAAACCACTTTACGCGCTACAAAAACGTTTTTTAAACACTTAATGAAAAGCAGAAGAGCTTTTTATGGTTTTGAGTCAATAATTTATCTCCTATAAACAAAATAACAGCATATTTTTGTGGCGTCCTACCTTCAACCTGAAAAGTGGCGTTCTGGCGTCTGCGACGTGACCACGCGAACGTCATGACATGCGCAGTATCTACATAGTTCCTCTAATGACTTCCGGTAGGCGTTCGTGACCTCAAGAACGTCTGGTGCTTAAGCTCTCTGTTTTCGCTGACGACGGCCACGTGACGACCCATATGAATCTGGGGGATAGAACGACTTCAGGTTGCAGTTGCGACTGCGAGTTGCCATCCTTAAGCAAAGTGCGTGAAAACGCGACGCCGCACCGAACGAGCTTCGCAAATTTGGTGGTAAATTTAAAATTCAGAATAAAGCTGTCGATTTCTTCGCATTGTCTGGTCATGTCGAGCTTTAAGGAAGCGCAAGATTTACTTTTGGCTTCCTTTATTAAAAGAGTTACAAAGGCAAATGAATTTGGTATTCTTTACGACGTAAATATGTAAAAAAATCCACCATTTCCGTACGTCAATTGAAACCTCTGGTTGGACAATCTCAGCAATCTCTCGTGCTTCACCACTTTTTGCCAAAGTCGTGATCAGCAACAATGATGGTGAAACCTTAAGGTGTTTATATGTGTCAAAGAAGTCGAAAGGTGATTCCATTTTATTTTGAACCAACACAGAATTGGAATGTCCTTAAGCTTGCCCCTAAATGTTATGTTACCGCAAAAGCAAAATGTGTCTCAAGTGTACCTCTTTCCAAAAATTAAAGCGAACGAGTTTCTCGCCTTAAGGGACGAGGATGGCAAGGAATAGCAAAGATTGGAGTGGATTTAAGCATAGTTAGTCCCCTCTACTAATTATGATTTAAGCCAAAATTTTAGTCAGTGATCGTATAAGTGAAATCAAATTGCGTGTCTTTGTCTTTAAAACCGCACGTGATTCGAGTCGCTTATTTTGGTATGCAATATTAGCAAGGTTTTGATCAGCGATCGTCCTACTTAAAGTAGAGTGCGTTTTCTTATTTGGAAAGAAAACAGCTTCTTTTTGAAAGAATGAAAGAGGATGGCAAAGAAGGGAAAAGCTTAGAGTAGATTTCAAAGCAAGGTTGTTATCAGGAATCGTATTAGTCAAAGTAGAGTTCTTCGAGGTTTCGTAATTCTCAAGCCGCCAGAGCCGTCAAGGGTATACAGCCTTGGTGTTTCAAGGCGTAAAGCACGTCCATTGTGGTAACGGTCTTTCGTATGGAAAGTTGGGTATAGATCACACCATCAGAGATATGTTTTTCCGACAAAATTGTAAGGACTCCTCGAATGTTTTCGTACAAATGCCCTGAAATGCATTTGACACCGCCCTGCCCGTTGGATTGCTTGCTTGGTGATTCCATGGATGTTGTGTCGTAGAATGTTTTTAGGACTTAAGAGCAAATGTGGCCAAAATCGAACATTTTCAAAATATTATGGCAACAGCCAAAAAATCGATTCGGCTCATATTCTCAAGTTAGGTAGGCCTTATGGTGAAACAAAGCACTGCATACTTCGTTTGGCTGAATATCGATTTATTTTGGTGAAAATCGATAACAACTGAATTTCGCCAAATTGCCGCTTGTGAAGCTCAAAATTTCAGACGAGTCTCGGAGCGTCGCGCCACGAACTGAAAACACTTGGACCGATAAAAAGTACCAAATCTTGAAAAAAAAACATCAATACATGTGTTGACGGCAATTTGAGCAAATCTTGATCATTTATCTACACAATCTAATTGAATTTATCTGACTCTCTTCTAACAAGATTAAAAATAGGTCAAAAGTAACCGGTTATTTAACTATGTGGTAAATAAAATAATGGACTCAAAATCTGGCTTTTGGAAGGCGAAGTGTGGTTCTTTTCGATCTCCAAAGGATTTTTTGGGGTAATGATTCTGCGCGATTTAATCAAATTTTAAAGTTGGGTAAATTGAGCTGATTTCACGGTGCCGTCAGTTATTCGAAAATGTACACATTTACACGCAAACTCAATTGTTTCGCATTTTACATTCAGTCTACAGCTTATTTAACATATTATCATCTTACCGTTTATATTGCTGTATCACAAAAGGTGATTGCAGTCCTGAAATTGTTTCATCGCTCCCATAATAGCGATATAACTTGGCAGGATAGTCAACACCTCTCGATAACGAGTGTTTACAAAGCGTATCACGGGGTTTCGCCATTTCCATTTCGTTGAAAAGGAGGCTGTAAGAGATCTTTGTTGAAATATAGTCTTCAACCAAACCGCGAACCAAACGTTCGAGGAATTAATGTTGCTTGTTCAGAAACATGTTACTCGTGTGCGGAATAACGCTAATTAATTAAAAATGAGGTCCACTGAAATCGACAACTCCGCACAAAATACGAGATTGGACTGTGAAGCACGTGGCTACAGGAACTATGGTCGAGTGTTACATATAGGAAACATGAGCAAACAATTATTTAACTCCGATCCTTTTTGAGTTAAATTTTTAATTAGTGAATTATTGTTTCGTTTGATAAAGCTCATTTTAGGACAAAAAGAACGAAAGGTAAACCTTGTTCGGTGATTAAAACCACTGCCTGCTACAATATTACTGTATTTTACTGTTGACAAGATTTCAACTTCCCTTCACTCTTACTTAATTTTCTTCGGTTGACGGTATGTTGTTTTCAAAATGAGTTATAGTCAAACCTATTTAATGAAATTCAGAGGGGTGTTTTTATCGTTAATCGCTAATACCACGCTGAACACTTGGGGCTTTGTGTGAGAAGGAACCGGTCGAGATGACATTTGCCTTGAATAGAGGTCAGGATCTTAAATGACTTATAAGTATTTTTTAAGACGCTGAAAGATTGAATCGTATTTGTTTTCTCTTCCTTACCATTTTAATCGCTATGGATTGTTTGATTAATTACAGGAATTACCTTGAAACTGCATAAAACGAATTGCATGCAGAGAAAAGATGTGAACTCTCCAAAAGCAGTGCGTGTCGTTCTTCTTATAAGGATATCTGCTGCTCGTTCAAAACTACAGTAAGAATGCACTGTGACTTCGACAAACGATCCAGAAAACTGGAAACAGTAAATATACCTCTTCTTGCTTGTTTAAGGTGGATTGAGAGCCATTCCACTTGTCTTGGATTTCCGGGCCAAAAGACGAAGTTGACCCAATTCTTAGCCAAGGAACCATATTCTCTCCTCCTGTTAACATACATACAATGACAATTTGTCCCTCGCCTAGTGCAAAGCTTGGTTTGGGGTAGGCGAGAGGCTCTAAGTTCGAGGCGCCGAGTTCCTTTTGATATATCAAACCATGCTCAATAATATATCGCCATATAAAGCATTGATTGGCTTTGAACTTCGATAAGAAGTAGTCATTCACTTCTTCGATTTATCATCTTGGAAGGAAATATTAAGGAGATAGGCAAAACACGGGTTTGTTTACTTTCTTTTTTCTTGTTAAATCTAGATGTCAGTCTTTTTCCAATGGGTGTGAACATTCTGGTCTGACCAGACAACAGGCTTATGTTAAATTTGTCCTTACGCATCAGCTACGCTCTATGATATTTCGCCATATAATGCATTGATGGCTTTGGACCCGACCATATTTGAGGGGGATAGATCACTGCTTACTTGGCCACCTTCTTAGGAAAGAATACTAAATAACTAACTAGTTGAGTTAATTTTTCAAAGCCACTGCTTCCAAAATGAAAGTACCGTATTTGATTGATGTAGGTATACCGACTCGCACTCGAGTCTACTGTATCAGCTGGTGCAATGATTACTCGAAGCGTTTCTTGAGTTCTGAGATACGCAGAGATGGTTTCATTTCCTGGCGTGAGTTTTTTTTTATTTGGACCACTACCGGGAAAAGATGAGTGTGAATAATGTGGAGGTGTGCTACCTGGGTCGTAGTTTTACTACTGGCACGAGCAACTTAACAAGGCACAGTAGCCTCTGGAGGAAAAACAATACAGATATAAAGCTATTGAACGTTGGCTAGTACAAAAATTTCAGCGAAAGTCGTGGTTTTCCAGGTTTGACCCTTATAAAACTTTTTTTAAGTAAACAAATATTCAAACACTACACTTATCTCTGTTGCACATCTGCAGTGATGCACGATGGGCTATGCCTGTTATGATATGTAAAACCTTCAGGAAATCAACATTTGCTTTTCTTCGACAAGACCGTTCTTGAATGTCGATCAGCTGATCTTTCTTATGTAACACTTAAAGGTTATGTAACCCTCGAATGTTATGTAACTTTCTGGACTGGTTATGTAATCGCTTCGTACATTCCAATCGAGTTCTCGAGTTACACGAGTGAACATTGAGATAAGTTAGCCGTCATGTTGTTGTTATATCGATAGCTCTAAAGGTAACCTGCCTCTCAAGTAATTAAAGTTTGTGTTCAAAGAAGCTTACTGGACTCAGACTCCCTATCTTGCTCTCTCGCGTCATAAAGGACAAAACTATGCCCTTTGCAGATCTTTCGCTCTTTTTTGTTCTAAAATAGGCTTTCCAAGTACCAGGAAACATTAAATTATGATACATTGGATCATGATTGGAGTTAGATAATTGTTTGCTCCTGTTTCGTATATGTAACACTCATCTTTCGTTCCTGTAACCACGTGCTTCACAGTCCCATGTTTTATTTTTGCGTTTTATTTCAGTAGACCTAATTTTGAATTAGCGTCATTCCGCACACGTGAAACATGTTTCTGAACAAGTTACATTCCGCTTACATTTGGTTCACGGTTCGGTTGTGAAGTATTTGAACAAAATGGAAATAGAGAAACCCCGTGATACGCTTTGTAAACAATCATTATCAGGAGGTGTTGACTATCCTGCCAAGTTGTTATATCTACTACTGAGGGAGCAATGCAACAATTTTAGCATTGCAATCCTCTTTTGTGATATTTCAATATGGACAGTAAAACGATATTATGTTAAATAAGCTGTAGACTGAATGTAAAATGCGAAACAATTGTGTTTGCGTGTGAATGTGTACGTTTTCGAATAACTGACGGCACCGTGAAATCAGCTCATTTTATCCAACTTTAAAATTTGATTAAATCGCACATATTCATTACCCCGAAAAATCCTTTGGAGATCGAAAAGAACCACACTTCGCCTTCCAAAAGCCAGATTTTCAGTCGATTATTTTATTTAACACATAGTTAAATAACGGGTTACTTTTGACCTATTTGTAAGATGGAGGTCGGATAAATTCAATTAAATTGTGTAAGTGAACAATCAAGAATTGCTTAAATTGCTGTCAACATATGTACTGATGTTTTTTTTCAAGATTTGGTACTTTTTATCGGTCCATGTGTTGTCAATTCGTGGCGCAACACACCAAGATTCGTCTGAATTTTAGAGCTTCAAAGCGGCATTTTGGCGAAACTCAGTTGTTATCGATTTTCTCCAAAATAAATCGATATTCAGCCAAACGAAGTATGCAGTGCTTTCTTTCAATATAAGGCCTACCCAACTTGAGAATATGAGCCGAATCGATTTTTTTGCTGTTGCCACCAAATGTTTGACCGTTGGTAACATTCGCTCTTAAGTGTCCCTGTTTGAGGAAGTGTTCCAGGGGTCAAAAGTGGTGGTCAACCGATTTGGCTGAAACTTGGCACAAAAGTTGAGTATAATAAGATATTTCAAAAGCCACTTTGGCTCACTTCTCTGACTGCTTGTTCTGGAGTTTCAGGGGGGGTCCCATTTGTGGCCTGTGGAGCACAAAAAATTCATCCTTCTAGATTACATTTTGAAAGTGCTATCAAACTCCATTGGCAAATTGTGCTGCCTTGACCATAGACTCTACTATACTTCACAAATGTAACTTACTTCATAGATGTAACTTTGTTCTCAAGTGATTAGACAGAGAGGGGCCTGGGGCTAAAGTTAGGTCAAATTTGAGGTCAAAATCAATACCCAAAATTGCTATTTTTTCGAAAAACCATAACACTCACCTGCCTTCTGGCATAACTTTCAAACCAAATCCAGTATGTACTTTAGTGTACATAATTAGTTGAGAAAAATTTGGCTTAATAAGGTTTGATAGGTTTTTGGCACAAACTCTCCATGCCCCTCTAAGGCCAAGCAAAATGGAGTTTTGAGCATAATTCATGCTATAAACAGACCAATTTCTTGACATAAAGCCTTTATTTTGTATTAGGTGAGTGAAAATGAAACACTAAAGTTAGTCTAAAGTTATCTGGAAATACCTCGACTCAGCTTACAAATGCTCTAAGAAGGCCTCTGATTAGCACTACATAAACCCGGGTTTAGCAAATAAAGGTAATCTTTTTCTTTAAAAACCTGGTACCCATTCTAGAGCACAAATGATTATGTTCTCACCTAGATATGACAATCTTTTCAGAGATGCTTGAACTTCCTCTGATTTATATTTTTCTGGTCATATTTCCATACATACTACACTCACAAGCATGCAAAGTCTATTTTTTGTCAGACCCATTTTTTAAATGCAAAATGAAGTGAGCTTAATGATAACGACCGTTAACGATCTACGGTTAAACTTTTAATCGCTTTGCTAGCTCTTGTAAATACGCATGATGGCATCAGTAAAAGAGCAGGATAATACATACAAGTTGTAGTGAATAGCGTCCAGGTGACTTGTGATCCATCTGATTTCCCTGGTACGTTAGAGCTTAATAAATAAATTCATCCGGCAGTAAATAAGAAATCCACAGTTAGGAGAGCTGGATAACAATGTTTTTGTGTTGCAATTTATATGAAACATGCCATGCAACAGCTCGAGATGCGAGTGTTATTGTATAGACTAGCCCACCATATTGGACGTGAGAGTGAAAAGACTGGACCAAGTCAAGGAGTCACGCAACCTTAACTGAGTTTTGAGTAACGCGGGTTTGTCGACCATCACTTGCGTTAATCACAGGAATTTGCTAACTATAGAAGAGGTTCATAATACGAAGGCTTAGGATTAGCACTACCTATAATTTCAACGTCAAAAAACTTGCACAATGACTGTAGTTGACTACGTTTTTGCTATTGCAACACCTTGGCTAATCTTCCCTTAGGAGAAAGTTCGTGAAAGTTGAAATCTTCACACAAAAGGGAATTGGAAAACAACCAAACTATTTTTGAAACATGTGTCCTAAACCCTTTTCATAGGAAAAAAAATTAATGGAAATATTTTTTGGACGGGAAGTTGAGAGGACCGCTCTTGGCGGGAGTTGCAGTTGAAAAGCCATCTGCCACATTTATGCGCGTGTATGAGGATTCATTCCTGTTTCGTGCAGAGCCTATGACACGGCATCGCACTGATCATTTGCCCCTCTAAAGGAAGAAAGCGCCAACGTAAAATTCTCCTGAAGCTTCTTATCACTACACTTTCAACACTTGATAAGGACACAAATATTTACGCTTGAATTGGGGGAAGGATGGAGACTCGGTCCAGTCCTAGTAGTCCTAGTAGTCTCACGTCCAAATTGGCGGGTCCTGTTGGGACGGTACAAAACGTGGACCCCCCTTTCTGGACCCCCTTCTGGACCCCTCCTGGACCCCCCTCTGGACCCCCTAATTAGATTAAGAAAGGATGAAAACAATAAATACCTGGTGCGACTTAGGAGGTCGTCATCAAAGTGGCATTTCATGCTACATATATTTGCCTGAATCTTCAAAAAGTGCTTCTAGAAATGTTAATTCTCCCGTGTGCTATGGTGGGTGCCATTTTTTTTGCAAGTTAGAGAGGGGACCTTGGCACTAGGCTACAAAACTTCCGGTGTTTTCTCCGATCGGCCGCTCCGATCATATTTTTTCCGGCATTTTAATTGCATCATCTCATGTCCTTGGCTACCACCGCTGTTGGTATCATCTCATGTCTCGTGAGGAATATTTCATTTAAACAACAACAATCATTTTTTGTCATCCAGCTGTTCTGACTGTGGATTCCTTCTTTGTTGGATGGTTCCATTTATTCAGTTCTAAAGCACCAAAGATCTCTGGTGGATCACAAGTCACCTGGACGGTGCTCACTGCGGCACGTAAGCTTATGTATGCATGGTCATGCTCGCTTATATTAGTGATGGGTATTATTTTGCGAGAGCTATTCAGCCTATTAAAAGGTCAGACGTGGATCATCTTTTAACGATCGTTTTATTCTTAGCTTAATGTTTAAGGCCGGGTTAAGGTCACTTTATTTTTAAGTAAAAAACGGCCTGACAAATTACAGAGACTTTGCATGCCTGGAGTATAATATGTCCATATATGGCCTGCTAAACATAGATCAGAGAAAATTCAAGCATCTTTAAAAAATATTGTCAAAACTAGGTCAGAACATCGTCATTTGTGCTCTATGATGGTTTTCATTTATTACTTTACCTCATTTTACTAAACCGTTAAGTGTTTGTAGTGCTAATCAGAGGCCCTCTTAGAGCATTTGTAAGCTATGAGTCGAGGTGTTTCGGAATAATGACACTGATTTAGTTTTAATGTTTTATTTTCACTCACCTAATACAAAATAAAGGCCTTATGTCAAGAATTTGGTCTGTTTATAGCATGAATTATGCTCAAAACTCCATTTTGCTTAGCCTTAGAGGGGCATGGAGAGTTTGTGCCAGAAACCTAGCAAACCTTATTAAGCCAAATTTTTCTCAATTGATTTTGAATAAATGGGTCACCAAAGTACATACTAGATTTGGTTTGAAAGTTATGCAAGAAGGCAGGTGAGTGTTATGGTTTTTGGAAAAATGGCAATTTTGGATAATGATTTTGACCTCAAAATCGATTAAACAAATAAAATACACGTATGATGCACGATCCTCGCAGTAGAGAGCGCTATTTATGCAATAGCGAAAATCAGACCTGAAAAAAATCAGGCCTGCATGGGATTCGAACCACTGACCTCTGCAATACTAGTGCAGCGCTCTACCAATTGAGCTAACAAGCCAACTGGGAGCAGGCCGTTAAGTTGATTCGTAATAAACCCGTGATGATAAATCAGATACAATGTATATATGAAGTTCATATATTTTGAACTGCGGTATTAGATACGTATGATGCACGATCCTCGCAGTAGAGAGCGCTATTTATGCAATAGCGAAAATCAGACCTGAAAAAAATCAGGCCTGTACGGGACTCGAACCACTGACCTCTGCGATACTAGTGCAGCGCTCTACCAATTGAGCTAACAAGTTGGCTAGCTAACAAGCTATCGCAATGAGATGATCTTACTGGGAGATTTTAAAGTGAATTTTTTTATCCTCCACTGATTTTAAAAAAACACCACCTTGTGAAAACTGTACATAACCTCAGTCTGACCCAAGTTGTGAACAGCATCACGAGGCCATTGTCAAAGACTTGCCTGGACCATATTTGGTGCAGTCATCCTGAACACCTAAACAATATTAGCGTAATCCCTTCTGGGATGTCCGATCACCTTCCTATTGTTTTTACGAGGAAATATAATCGCACAAGATCTAACAATAGCAGGTTCAATACCGTAAGCTACAGGGACATCAAAAACCTAGACAAAGACGCGTTTGTCTAGGCCTTGAAAACGGCACCTTGGGATCGCGCTTTTCTTTTTCACGACATGAATGACATTGTTGACGCTTGGTACAAGATTCTTAAGGCAGTAATTAATGAACGTCTCCCACTCAAACAAAAACGAGTAAAACGAAGAAATCAACCCAAGTGGTTCAATGTCAATATTTTGAAAGAAATAATAAGAAGAGATAATTCGCTAAAGAAGGAAAGATTAATTTCAAGGAAAGAGACTGGGACATGCACAAACGAGCCGTAAACAGTGTCTTCAGTTTGATCAGGAGGACAAAGCAGGCTTATTTTAAGAATAAAATAAGCGAAAACAATAACACCAGGAGACTATGGAATCTCATAAAGAGTTTGTCACGTGACGATGATGAATCTTGATCTAGTATTGAAAAGTTGATCGATAGCGGCAATGTCATTACGGACAAAACCAGTAAGGCTGAACTATTAAATACCTTTTTTATCGATTATCCAAAGAATTTGATTTCTTCCTAACACACACATCAGAGCCCAAGTGCCATTAATCAAGTTGAACATGCATTTGCGATCCCGAGTATAACTATGAAACGAGTCTCTGAACTGCTTTTGTCCATTCCAAGTCACAAAGCAACAGATGCTGATGGCATCAGCGCCAAGATTTTAAAGATTGCTACTCCTAACGTACCATCATCTCTGAATAGAATGTGAAATCTATGTATATCAAATAAGGTCTTTCCGTCTGCCTGGAAAGTAGGTAAAGTAATGCCTGTGTTCAAAGGAAATGGAAGCATATCAGACTGTAACAACTACAGGCCAATCTTAGTCCTGCCAGTCTTGTCTAACCTACTTGAAAGACACATTTGCGACTATCTGTGTGACTTCTTGACATCGAACAGGATATTGTATAAACTCCAATCTGGGTTTAGAAAGTCGTTTTCCACCGAGACAGCCTTGATACGACTTATTGACAATCTGGACAAGGAAAATGTTACTAGCCTGGTGATGATTGACTACAAAAAAGCTTTCGATCTTATCGATCATGCGCTTCTTTTACAGAAGCTCCGGGCTACTGGTATCGAAAATGATTAAGGTTCACTCTTTGAAATATATCATAGCGATCGTACGTAATATGTAAACATCGATGGGTGTTATTCAACTCTCAGAGATGCAAACCTTGGAGTGCCTCAAGGGAGTATCCTGGGACCAGTCTTTTTCTTATACTTATAAACGATCTACCAAAGATACTGAAACATTCAGCAGCAGACATATATGCGGATGACACTACTATCAGTGCTAATTTTGATTATAGCGGAAAGGCGATGGGTGTTTATGGCGTAGACTGCAATTACAGGATAAAGAACGCGGGTATTGTGTAGAGCCGCTGCCCTATTAAGGGCATTAAATGCATCAGACGCATCTATCAGCAGGACCGCGTCGTTGTCATCTGCTTCAAAGATTCTATGCATACCGTGTATTGCAGCATCGCTCCCTGATTTCTGCCCCGCGCACAATTGTAACGAGCCACTTTCCTCAACAACGTCCCGCTTGGCTATGTTCATGACGCATTTCCCGCATACTCTCCTGATCACTTCTCCGACTCCTATTGGCCTCACAGCACCCTCTCCCTTATCTAGAGGGATGAGGCGACTCGCTAATAATGGCTCTATGGTCGAAGGATCTATGTAATGAGTACATAGAATTACAATGAATATATGAAGTTCATATATTTTGAACTATGGTTGTAGATACGTATGCATAAATAGCGCTCTCTACTGCGATGATCGCGCATCATACGTAGTACATAGAGTCTTTGCCATTGTAGCTATCGCCTCACACAACTTATTAGATGACTGTTTGAACGATTTACAAGCCAGCATTCGTCTGAAGCCGTTTGCGTCAACACCACAGGGACCCCAGAACCTTTTGTTCGTAAAGTAGCTTGTCTGAACGTTTCACCGTTGATCCCAGAGTAAACTGATTCGGGAAACTCGTCATCAATCGGCCCCAACAGGAGTGAGCCCAATTTGGCTGGTTGAGGACTGGGGTGTTTTTGCTGTAGTTGCGCCATAACCTCATCGGTCAGCGGTAATACACCACCACTAGTACTTTCGCTCAGAAAGCGAAGTGCTGAATTTATCTGACCCTCGAGCACGAGTTTGGTGAACACTTTTGATTTATCAGGTGGATCTATAGATCTGAGTTTACCTATTCGACTTCGAATAATCCTACCTTCGCGCAGCAACTTGATGATTTCCCCGTCCTTCCACTGTACAAGACGTTTTGACAACAGCTCCTGGGGCTCTTCGGCTTTGGACTTGGAACAAGGCTTCTGAAGGCAAGGAGCACAAAGGCAGCTTTCAGAGCTATGTGTTAGCAGTTAGCACCGTTATTCCAGTCATTAATGTGCGACGTAACTTGATCTATGAAGTCTCTCCCTGCGTTACCATAGGGGACGAGAAAAACATTTTTTCCAGGTCGCAATCTCATTATAGGCATCCGTTATGACTGAAGTCTGCAAAACAATCCCGCTGCCGTCTATCCGCTTACCCCACTTTATGTTTTCTGGTTTGCAGACACTAAAGTGGTCAGGAATGAAACCGAGTGTCGGAAAATTGTCTTCGCTCTTTATTGTCTGGTTTGGTCGTTCCGTTTTTTCAGGGCTATCTATTTGTTTGGATTTGTTGCAAAGTAGTAGTCGTATGCAAATCTTGACTCACCGTAGCATAATTAGCATAACGTGGGTCAATTTGGCTGGCCTCTTCAAAATTAAAATTTTGACCTCCACTTCTTTGATTTCTTGGCTCGAATTCTTGTTTAGAAATCACATCTATGGCTTTCAAGTCTTCCCGTTCTCGGTCACAGCCCAAAACTCCATCATCTTTAACCTTCCCCGTGGAACTGTGTTCCATTTTCTCAAGCCTTGACGCTTGGTCTCGTAAATTCTGGCTCCTAATTCCTAAATGCTCATAGCCTTCATCCTCCCACAACTGTCTCATAACTTCGATATAACCCTTTTTCCTGCCATTTTCATTAGATGGTGGAGTATCTGATCCCACAAGTTCCTTCGCTCTTTTCTTGTATTCTTAGATAATTCATATTTTGATTGTTTAATCACCTAGTTTTGATTACTTCATTATTCATATGTATTCGTGTTTATTTTTAATTTGTTTTCGTGCGCCACGAGTTGATCAGTATTTTATACTATCAAGTGCCACCCTCGAAAAGTAAAGTTGATTATTAATATTATTATTATTGTTATTATCATTACACAACTACATGTCACGTTGCTAGATCCACGGCTGGAGAAATCTATGTCATTTAAACCGCATACCAGCTCTCACCGTTCATAAGCACCCCCTCCCCCCCCAAATCCCCTTACAAAATTTTACAAGTTCAGAAACTTGTAACCGCGATTCTGCGGTAACACAAAATGTGTTTGGGTGCATCTTTAGGGAAAATGGAGCTGGATTATTTTTGGAAAGGAAAATTTGAGGGGGGAAATTAAATATTTATACTGTGAATTGCCGGGGTGACAGTCACGTTTGATTAATGCTGAATTGGGGGAACAATCTGGTTATGCAAGTTCAATTTTTTATCGCGTTATTTGCCATGAAAAAGAAAAGAAAAAAAAGGAAGACCGCTTACCTTTCAAAGCTATTACCTGTAGGTATCACTAGACCGCTATAGCATACAACAAGATTCTGGAAAAATAATTATAACTATATCCAGACAGATTGCACAAACCCCAGGTGGTTGTTTTAGGAAAATTATCTCCGGCCTTATCGTTTCTTTCACCTAAATCAGAAATGATTGACTCGGGTGATCAATGTAAAATAAGCCTGAACGATACCACTAAAAGTAGAAAACAGTTTAAAACGACGAGCGGACAAAGTTTTAACGATTCAGATATTTTTAACAACCCGAATTTCGACACTGACACGTTTCAATGAAATCTGGCATCGATTGAACTTTGTGCAATCAAAGCACCCTCCACAGGTAGCCAAGTATCAAAAGTACATGAGGAGGGTAGGGAGAAAGGGACGCATGCAGAATAGTTTTAAATATTTAAAGGACCGGATAAAAGATTTTAAACCTCAGCAGGATAAAACTAGTGCGTTCACATCTATACATTATTTAGAACAGTTCGTTTTCTTAACACCGTTTTTTTCTGGTCCCGCAGCATTTCGCAGCCATTTTCACTCTCCTCCCCACAAACGGCTACTTTGATACGAACCGCATGCCTACCAATCAGGTAGCAGTAAATCAACAATGACGCCAGTGTCAGCGCGAAAATCGCCGGGGTTTCCAATGAATGCGGTACAAGATGCTGTGGTTTCGTTCACATTTTCGTTTACGTAGCTTCATTGATTATATGATACAGCCTATGTTTTTGGAAAAAGTGTGCCGGTGTTTTTTTTTTGCCAACTATGAACGTAAAACCGGAATACCACAAATGAACTTAGAGCAGTTATGAACTGAACTTAAAAAGCATTTTTATTTTTAGAAGCCCACTGACGGCAGGTTAGCAAAAAGCATACAAACCTTAACAAACGATTTTGAAAACAATTTCATTATGTTCATCGAGAGATCGACGAGGATTTCAGAGCCAGGGAACTTCCAAGAGCGAAAAATTTAGAGAGTTAGTTGGGATAGTGCTTGTGAATAAATGTATTTGCACAAGGAATGTGGTTCGCATGAAAGCAACCGTTTGTGGGGAGAAGCGTTGCATTTAGGAAAACACATCTTCCTGGACCGCTTCCGTGACAATTTACCCGCCACCCACGACCCGCGCCGTTTAGATTCTCACCGATCAAGATCGTAAAGATTTAGTCGAATAACATTACACACACGTTGGGCTTCCCTTTTCTGTAATACAGAGACAGACCGCTACTCAAGGAATGCATCCTGGTTAAGCGTGGCCCTTTAGATATTCACCCTTTAGAGAAGTTGTCGCTTTATTAAGCCCGGTTGTTTTCAGCCCTCTGCATTTACCTCCCTTGCATTTTAGCCAAACCCACAGGCCGTCGTTGTTGAGCTCTAAAGGGTTTATTCCCTCTAAAGACGCACCGGGAATGTCTTCTTCACTCAAATTACCTGCAAAACTCACCGCAATATTTACCAAAGAACATTCGAGAAGAATACGCTGGTGTACAATTATGTCTCTGAAAAGAGTATACTAAGAAGTCGCTAACACGATTTTTAACGTCCGAGGGAACGAAACACTGCAAATATCACAGCACTCAACCATAACTGTAGGTTAAGGGTGAGGGGAGAGGAGGGGCCAATATTGCGTGGTCGCAGAGGATAAACAAAATGGCGACTTTATGATGCAGGCTGTCAGTTGGTAACATATAGTCTACTATAACATTGGGAACATATAGTCCACTGCAGGTGTAAAAATGTAATGAACGGGGTTATATTGGAGAGCATACATATCCAGGTGAGAAAACGCAAACATTACGTGCCAGGCCAATTTTTTAAGTGCCCTCAAGTGCTGTAGAGTATTGAATTTGCAACGAGCACCTCGGGACACGCACGCATCGCCGTTGTAAACATTTCGCAAACTTTACTTGCTTTTCCAAAGAAACGGTCGGTATTGCACTAATTTGAAAGGAGAGCTGATATGATGATGTTTGCCCAAAAGTTGCGTTTAACCGGCTTCTGTTCCTCGATTTCCTTATTCTATCAGAAAGTTAAGAAATTTTGATCGGAATGTGGCCGCCAAAACAGCAGAAGAAAGTCGTTGGTAAGACAGTACTCAGGAAAATGTTGAGAGGTTTCCAGCAATGCTATCCTTTTAAAAATCTGACCGCCGGTAGGCCATAGGGTAGGCCACAGAGTAGGCCACAGGGTAGGCCACAGGGTAGGCCACAGGGTAGGCCACATGGTAGGCCACATGGTAGGCCACAGGGTTGGCCATAGCCTAGGCCTGAGCCAGGTTTTGTCCACACCCCTCTTAAGCCTCGTTTTCGTGAACTCGGTTCAGGTCTCAGCCGCGCGCCGCCATTTTGAATAAGGCCTTTAACTGCCGTTTTCTTCTAACGTTGAGAGCTGAATAATCCTTGCATTTTGCAAGATGCGCCCGAGCTGTGATCGCGTTTCGAGACGGAGCAAGTCCTTGCAATATGCTCACAAGCATGCTGGTGAACACCATGGTAAGCGTAACTAATAATTGTTATTTACAGTTTCAAATTCCAAAACAGTTTTTTCACATAATCTGTGTACAGTACATGAATCAGTTTGCGTAATCTAACGGTTATTTTGAGTTGAATTAATTGAGTTACGCCCACGGAATTTCATAAGTGAACATGAACGATAAGTTCGCTTGAACATCACAACACATAATAAAGCTGAATTCCCGCAAAATGTTTTCACATTATCAGTTTACAATTCAAGAACCGTGTCTATAACCTGCTTCAATATTTTCCCTCAAATTCATTGAGTTACACCCTCGCAATTTGAATAGGTGATTCGTATCCACACCACAAATGAGGCACATTTTAAACTTTTCGTACGATTCTAGGCATAAATTTAGGTAAGATGCTTCTGCTCTATTTTATTTTAAAGAGTTTCTTTTGATGTAAACTTTAAAGTTTAGTTTACTCCTTAAAGTGCTTGAAAATAATGAAATTTTGTTTTCATTCACGTGTGTGAAGATAAAACTGAAGTGTCGCAGGGTTCTCTTTCCAAAGTGAACTCACGTGAACAGGTGTCATTAAGCTACTTGGTATAGTATGATTCTCCCAAATCTGCAATGTTACTGCCCTGGTTTTTTACAAAGCCTCCAGATACATCTGTGCGCCAGCCAATGATTTAAGTCTCATTAAATAGATATGCCATATTTTAGCAGCTCTAATTTAATTAAATTCCATCTTTAAGTCTTTTGGCATTTCCTGTTTGAAAATTTATAAATGGCATTGCTGCTTCATCCCAGTAGAGAGGTATTACACATTTCTATTTTTAAAACTTGAATTGCAAAGTCAACTTTATTTCAATGAGTTTGGAATTTTACACTACAGAAGAGCACTTTGACTGGAGTATAATACAGTTTTAGTTATTTGCCATCTTTCTCAACCATATGACTATGTTTCTTAAAGTGGGTAAATGATTGATATCATAATGATTAAAATTTACCCATGCTTTCAACTACATGTATGAACTAATGATGTGATGAATATCTGATTCTATGAAACACTTATAATGGGAAAACCTGCTGCTGGTAGCCTTTCTGTTTAATTTCTAAGCTGTCGGAGATAAGGAGGTGAACCATTTAAATCTTCTCATAATTCTTACTGCTGAAGGTTTCTTGAGATTGATTTGTGACAATTAGAATGATAGTGGCAGGAGAAACACAATCAGGCCTTTCCATTAAAAAGCAAGTTTATTAGATCTTGGATTCTACATTTAAACTTGGTGAGATAATCAGATGAAATTTATTCAACATATCCTATGTTTCAATATGGTTTGCTTACATGGAAAGGTAATTGTAATCATAGCTTCACAGATGTTTTTCTCATAAAATAGAGTGTTTTCATAACTTTATTCCTGAATTTTGAATATCTGAAAATCATATATGTGTACTGCGGTTCATGAAATGTATGAAAGTGGTCCTTGCAGTAATAACCCTACTTATCTAGTACGTGGAAATAAGGCCTGGGAAAAAACTCAGGGCCATACAGGATTTGAGCCCATGACCAGTGCAGTGCTATACCAGCTGAGCTAAACAGTCAACTGGGAGCTGGTCATTGCTGTTGGTTGGTATTTCATGAAAATGCAGTACACATATATGATTTTCATATATTCAAAATTTATAGATTTATATCACTTTGGCCAGCACCTAGTTGGCTTGTTAGCTTAGTTGGTAGAGCATTGCACCAGTATAGCAGAGGTCATGGGTTCAAATCCCATATGGGCCTGGATTCTTCTTTCAGGCTTTATTTCCACCCACTAGATAACTGGGAACACCTTCATACAACTTTGTTCCTTTATCTTCAACATCAATTACTGTTTCTGGAGCACAATCAAAGGAAGCAGGTTAATTATTCAGTTAATTATTTGAGTATGTGAGTAACATTTGATGTTTTCTCATGAAACAGAATGGTTCAGCTGAAGACAAACCAAAAGGAGTGAACTTGACAGTAACAAAGGTGACTAACTGGGTAACTTGAACACTTAGTAATTACATCCTGGTTTGATATTCTGAGAATTACAGTTTACTGAGATACTTAAATGTCCGTTCCTATAGAGGAATGTACCTTCCATATGACGTGCACAGTCATAAAGAATGAGATAGCGAAAAAAGTCCGGCAGTGCATTCCACTGTTTAGCTGATCGCATGAAAAGTAAGAAAAGGAGTTAAGAGCATAATGTAGTTGCCACGAAAGTTATAGGACGAGGATCGGAGCGAAAACATTTTTCATATAAGCAGGAAAATGAGTGAAAAACAAAGTCTCATATAACAGTTTGAGGAAATTCTGAACGCGCTTGTTGCACAACGACGTAGAGTTGACTTTTGAAAGAAGAGTGGTGTGTAGACACAAGTAATCTCCAAGAATAGATCTAAGTATTCTTTTATTTAGTACTTCAAGCTTATCCGCATTGCGTGCTCCACCAAAGTGCCAGACAGAAGAGAAATGATAAAAATGAAGTCAAGTATACGCTTAAGATTTCCCTGCGTATGAGTTTTCGATAACGCAATCTGACATCAAATTGACTATTAATCTTTTTTGCATACCTTTGATATATGTTTAGAAAAATTCAGGGTATCTATTTTCATTCCAAAAATGTCTAACATGTCCTTTACTGGGAAGGAAAAACCATACTCCGTATCACCGAGGACTAGACCCTGGTGCTTGGTCTCATTAACTAACATCCCATTTTCATGGTGCCACTGATTGGCCGCCCAACATCGAGAGATACGCATGCTTCTAGAGCTGCCAGATCGACGTGGGAGTAGTAGACCTGATGATCATTCGCATAAGCGTTCAACTTGGCTTTCTTGACATGGAAGAGAAGATCGTTAGTAAAAATGTTAAATAGTATAGGACCTAGCACACTCCTCTGCGGAACCCCGTGCTTGACGCTTTCCCAGGTCGTAAAGGTATCTCTAACTTTAACTCTCTAAGTTCCTTAACCCTTTTCTATCAATCTAAGCATACATTGGGCAAATAAGACCCATAACTGTTTTTATTTGTTTGTTGTTGAAATTAAGGGACAACATTATGTGTGGGTACATTGCAAGCGCTGTTTGATGTAACACTTATTGCAGCCTAAAACACCCACAATGATTCCCGATTTCCATTGCAGTTAACCGTTCATATAACAACAAATCCCAAAAATCCAGCATTCTGCTCCAAGAACAACACTGAAGTGTCGATCTTTCAAGATCAAAACTTGCTCAAGAAATCAAATGTTTGCATTCAAAACACACCTCAGGGCCAGATCTTGCTGTTTGGCTGGAAGATGCCTTCTCACTTTATCCGCTAGCCCTTGTTCCCCCTTTCGACGAAAGCTAGTGTCGCAAACACAACCTTTGCCTCGTTTATGACCGAAAAGAATTCTGGGAAATTCCACCACAACTCGAGAAGTGTCGGGCCACTAAGTCCTACCAGGAAAATATCACATCAATCGAGACTTGCCACTCAAAACTGGCCCAAAAAGCCTTGATAGGTCCTGGTAGCCATCCACAAACGGGCCAGAGACACGACTTCGCTTGTGAACTCACCAAGCTAGCATGAAAGCATTTTGGCGGTCCAGTCTACATGGAACCACCTCTCACCTCTGTTTTCTTTCAGAGGCTTGCCTCTACCCATCCTCGGAGACCCAGGGGCTGTGGGTGGATTTCAAGTTAGGGCATGAAGAGCCCCTGGGGACATTGTCTGACAAGACTAGTTCCAAACGGTCGCAGTCGTTCTGCCATCTGATTGGTGCCAGAAAATCTTTGTGTCTTTCTGCCCAATCAGAGTGAAGTGTGCTTTAGAGTCCTTTCGTGTGTTTTAACACGCACATATACTAGTAGCTCAGTTGCTCACTATGTTTGTTTGGACCTTGCGACGGAGATTTGCTTGAGGTGAAAAGTTTCAGTCTTAGCACACAATGTAAGAGAAATCGATCAGATTGTCCGCGAAAATCTTACCGGAAATTGTACTGAATACTTTCGCAGGTATCACTAGAGAACGTGTTTTAAAGTTTGCGAGGTTTGTATACAACACGATGGTTGCAGTCATTGATATGTCGCTTTAAACGTTAAACGAGATTGAAGCTTAAATCTTTTTAGAAGTTTTTGCATAATTTGCTGTGACTGAAACTTTGCCAATCCCGTGAAGTTATTTCGTCGCACGGGCCACGCAGGTATGTCGAGCAACTGGTACTTGCGCAACTTTCTGTGCGTGCCTAAATCTAATCTCATCTTCGCTTGAAAAAAAAGAAAAGCTGAAACACAGCTAAGCTTTCTCTTAGGACTTGCTGGAGGTCGTCCACGAACTTAACGTTCTCTTCAACCTTGGCCGTATTGTCAACGACTTTACTACTAAGATTAGATTTTGGCGCGCACAGAAAGTAGAAAGCTACGTGGGCGAAAGCGCCAGTTGCTCGACATACTTGCGTGGCCCGTGCGACGAAATAACTTCACGGGATTGGCAGAGTTTCAGTCACAGCAAATTATGCAAAAAATTCTAGAAAGATTTGAGCTTCAATCTCGTTTAACGTTTAAAGCGACATATCAATGACTGCAACCATCGTGTTGTATACAAACCTCGCAAACTTTAAAACACGTTCTCTAGTGATACCTGCGAAAGTTTTCAGTACAATTTCCGGTAGGATTTTTGCGGACAATCTGATCGATTTCTCTTACATTGTGTGCTAAGACTGAAACTTTTCACCTTAAGCAAATCTCAGTCGCACGGTCCAAACAAACATAGTGAGCAACTGAGCTACTAGTATATGTGCGTGTTAAAACACACGAAATGACTCTAAAGCACACTTCACTCTGATTGGGCAGAAAAACAAAGATTTTCTGGCACCAATCAGATGGCAGAACGACTGCGACCGTTTGGAACTAGTCTTGTAAGACAATGTCCCCAGGGGCTCTTCATGCCCAAACTTGAAATCGACTCAGCCCCTGGGTCTCCGAGGATGGCCTCTACCCACATTCCAGCTGAATGATGCTGTCCTGAGGGCTTCTGTAGAGGGAAAATGGCTCGAAAAACACTTATAAACGCGAGAAAACGAATCGATTTGAACGCATCCAAACACGAGCGGGGGATCAAGGTCACGTGACCCCAAAGTCTGAGCCCACGGTGTCTCAAAACTGCAAATATTGTAAGGGATACTTCATATGAAGACAAACAAAGTGAACTTAAGTTTTGTATGGCCAAATTATAAGGTTTTTTGCCGGACGGTAAAGAGTTAAGAGAGATAGTTTCTAATTAGGGCACAATTTTTGTCGTCCATACCATAGACCCTTAGTTTCGAAAGGAGGAGTGGATACGGAATGACATCAAACGCTTTGGAGAAATCCACCATAGAAACTCCCGTAACGAGCCCCCCCCTGTCACGCATCATCCTCTAGTCCTCCGTCAATCATAACAAAGAAGTCTCGCAACTATGAAACTTCCTACAGTCGCTTATGAAGTCTGATAAGAGTCGATCGTAGCATTTGTACATCTGCTCCGATAGAAGCCTTTCAAAAATATTGTTAAGAGCAGGGAGCACAGTTACGGGCCTATAGTTGATCTTACAAAACTCGTCGTCTTTTCTATACGAAGGAATCACCATGCCCATCGTCCAGCTTTATTCCTTGTACCTTAAGCCCTGAAAACTTGTAGCAGAGGAGTCTGTAACCTGACTTCTTTCGTCTACAATTGCGTGATGACCTGCATAAAGTTTTAATGTAAATAGCAACATTATCGTTACCAATATTACAGCATGTAATGTTATTTGAATGGCATTAAATACTTAGCCTCGAGCTCTCAGTAGTGCATGGTGTTCTTACAAATGCTGATATCCAGACTAAACATTGATATTCATGTAAGGAATTGGTCACTAAATGTGTGAATTTTAAAGGTTGGGTAAATGGAGAAGCAAGGATCCATCCTCAATTAAAACTGAATTTAATGGGCACCCTCCTCTTTTAATTCATGTTTTTACTGCCTTCTCCCTTCGCTGTTTAGGGGCACACGTGAAGAAAATGGTTGGGTTGAAATATATATTACAAAGATTTGCCAGCTTGTTACAGCATAAGTGGAAAAATGGAAGACAGCTGTGCATTTAATGTATAACCTGAGTTGTTGCACGAGTTATTAAATTTGAACAAATATCCAAGTCTTTTCAGAAACTTTCATGTTAACATTTTGTCTTAGCGAACCGGTGAAGGTCTTAGTAGATGGTCAAACGAATACTTCTTTCAGATCAATAAAGTTTATTGTTGTGTTTCATGTTAGAATGTTGCTTCAATTCCACCTTCCAGGAAATTCATCCACAGGCTGACATGAGATACCATTTAGAACCCCTTTAAGGCCAATAACAACATCAACTCAACTTTAAAACTAACGAGAAAACTTGATTGATGTTTGAAATTAATTTCTGTAATTTACATGTACAAATGAAATCCAGTTATTTTCTCTAGGTTTCTATAAACATCGTCATTATTGAATCCTAAGTCTGTCTTAATCATCAAGTTTGAAAAATAATCTTGTTCTAGCTTGTCTCCGTTGAAATCAAACTTTCGCAGCGAGAAAAAGCAGGTGCAAGATAAATTTCGTGCTTGAGTAGCCAGAGTTTCCAAGATCATGTATGAGACACTGACATTATATGCAGTTACAGCAGAGGTTACCGAATTAGATAACAGAAAACTCTCAAAAGGACGCCATGTATTAATAACGAAACGCGAATTGTCGAAAGACAAGTAAGAAGTAACAGGTTTACCCTGAGTTGAAAGTGACTTCTTAATTTTCTACGCTTATCAGCGGAGGGTGACACGTTGGAGAAATTTGTTGGAGCAGTGCCCCCCCATCTCCTCTCCAAATAAGACTGGTCCCTTAGTCCCCTAGATAACCTCTTCGACAGCTAGTGCTGGTATTTTGAAATAAAGTGAAGGGCTAGAAATACATTTACTGGAGCTCTGCTAATTCTATCTTTTAAAAAAATGCGTTTTCACCTGTTTCAAGATACCTTTTGCAAAACCGTGTTTTAGAGCCCGATTTGAGCTTATTTTAAGGGCAACCGTAGCGCTTTTCACTTTTTGGCCAAATTTCGCTGACAACATCGCATTCACCTGGATTTTGTGTTTTCTTACAGATATCAACGCAATGTAAAAAAAATGTGCGTTTCTGCTCGTTTGCACATAATTTTTGCAAAACCGTTATTTTGAGCCCTATTAGAGCGTGTTGTGACCATAATGAGCCATTTTGCACACTTTCGGCTGAATTTCGTTGAAAACGTTTGTGTTTCCGCCTGACGTCGGTGTTTTCTTGCAGATTCTATATCAATGTAACCGAAAACATTGCGTTTTGGCTTGTTTGCAGCGTTTTTAGCTGGAAAACAGCTAAATTTGCTAAAAGTACAAAACTAGCGCGTTGTTAGGGTTTTTATTCTTTGGCCAAATGTCGCTGAAAACATTGCGTTTAAGCTGGATTTTACTGTTTTCTTACAGAATTCAACGCAATCTACAGCAAGAAAGGTTTAACTATGGTGTTAATGATCCTGATTTTGATGGTAATCTTCAGGTTAGGCTACGCCCACATGTTCTCCATTTGGAGGAAGGCTGCTCCCACTCTGCCATTTCTCACTTTTACATCGGCATCCGTCCCACTATGTTTGTCAAGAATGCTACCTAGGTAAGTAAAACTTGTCATGTCTTTTAATTTCTTGGTTAGCTCATTTCATTTTATTTTGAGCTCACGGGTCGCTTTAAAAATCACCAATATTCATATCCGCACGGAAAAACTAGGCTGAACTTTGTGAAAATCGCAACATGATCATTTAAGTCACGACGTAATCTAATTAGGCACCCCGTGGTTAAATCCGAAGTTAGCACCGTGTTCGATCAGGAATTCAATACAGTAAACTAAGCTTGCGTAGCTAACGACGGCAGGTTGGTTTTTATCCCTGCTCTCGTTTTAAGTTCTCGTCTATTTCCCCTGGCGAAGTTGTTTAAAATAACACATTCCATGCGCTAGCGGAGGGCGTCTGTTTTTCTTTGCCGAAGATGTTTAAGACGGGAAGCAATCTGATACTAATGTAGATTTAACATACTGAAGAGTTTGTCACGCAAGGTAGAAATAATTTCTATAACAAAAACACATTTTATTGTTCCCTTCTCGCGGTTTTTCGGCCACGAGAATCACTTTTAATAAACTTTTTCACTTGATAATATAGAATATGTTACCTTGGAAGAGTGTTCACTAACAAGCGGAGATACAACTGTGGGAGGACTCGCCCCCACCCCGTTGAAAATCCCTATGTAACAATTTTTAACGGAAAATCATTAGACTCAGTCGTGAGTGAAAGAAGACACTGTGGCACGGTTTTGCTCGGTGATTATCAAACCGATGACATCGTTTGACGGAGGGATACTGAAAGTATTATGCTAGAATAAGAAAGTGATGCGTGGATCAATTCATTGCTTCAACATCGCCTCCCCTCGTATATTGGTCAAATATTGGTCCTCGGTCGTTTTTGTACGGACCTCGCTGCGCTCGCTCCGTACTGCCACCACGATTTCGGGCTAACAATCCTCAGTAGGGCCCTCGCGTTTGGTTAGTAAGAAATTATTCTTTGCGGCAACTGCTTATTTGTCTTCCTTTGCACAGCCTCCGTAATTAAGAAGGCTGCCACATTAAGTCTCTGTGAGTAGATCACAACTTTAAAGAAAATCCGGAATAACGTGGCGTGCCATTTTGGCAGTTTGTTAGATCGGCGCTTTGCAACATTTTTGGAAAACTTCCTCGAAATGATTATTTTTAATGAGGGTTAGCTAGAAAATTGTTCTCAAAAATGCCTTACTAATCCTGCGATAAGGCTTGCGTGGTTTTCCTCTAGTATGGCTGGATAACTCTTCTAGAATGCACGGCATCTTTGTGACCCTCTCCTTCATACAACGCCGAAGGAACAGTGATGCCTGGAACAGTAATAATAATAAAAATAATAATAATAATAATAATAATAATAATAATAATAATAATAATTTATTGATTTATAATGCGCCTTTTAACATACTAGGTGATCAAAAGCGCATTAAAATAATAATTAGCCTAAAACTGTACAAGTATTAAAATCTACAATATAAACATTACATCATTTATTTATATATACGCATCTAAGAAATATTAAAAGCTAATTTAAAAAGATAACATTTAAGATTTGACTTAAAAGTAGAAATACATGTGATCATGCGGAGGCTTACAGGAAGAGCATTCCATAAAGTGGGCGCAGCCACGCTGAAGGATCTGTCACCAAATGATTTTTTCATTTTCCCCGATGGATGTTTTAATACAACACCTTCATTAGAACGCAGCGAATAGCGCGTAATAGTCCTAATATGAATTAAATCAATGATGTAGCTAGGTGCCATGCCATTGATGGCTTTGAAAGTAAGCAATAAAATTTTAAAATTAATTCTATATCTTACTGGTAACCAGTGTAAATTTATCAAAACTGGCGTAATGTGGTCATTCTTTTTACATGACACAAGTAGCCTGGCTCCAGCGTTTTGCGCTCGTTGCAATTTAGCTAATTCACAGTCCGGTAGCCCATAGAGAAGTCCATTACAATAATCAATTCTACTTGTAACAAAGGCGTGCAATACCACTTCTAATTATTCTCTAGGCAGAAAGTAGCTTATTCTCTTGATTTTATGTAACCAGAAAAATGCCGCACTACAAGACTTAGAAATGTGGGTCGACATAGAAAAATTCGAGTAGAACCAGGCGCCCAGATTGCGCACTACTTTGACAGGTTTAATATCTATCATGCCAACACGACTGAACAGTCATCAATTTTCAGCAACTGTTGTCTCGATCCAATAACAAGAAATTCAGTGTTATGATCGTTAATCTTTAAGTTGTTTAAGTTCAATGTAATGTTAAGATTTCGTAAACTCATCTCTAAAGATACTCTACTAAGATTGTATAAGGCTTTTATTATGCCACATTTTAACTATTGTTCGTCTGTATGGCACTTTTGTGGTGCACGTAGTACTGAGAAGATAGATACTTTAAACAAGCGAATTCTTAGAGTTATCTTGCAGGATTATAATTCTCCCTATGACTCTCTACTTAGCAAAGTTAACTCCAAATCTCTGTATAAAAGACGCCTTCAGACTTTCTTAATTATATTGTACAAGAGCTTGTTTTTTAACTGCTATCCAGGCTATCTAAAGAATATGTTTAGTTTTCGGTCTGTATCCTATAATCTACGCGGAAATTATATTTTGTCTCTACCGTCTACAAAAACTACTACTTATGGTCTTCACTCCTTTTCATATATGGCTTCAAAACTATGGAACTCTCTTCCGGACTCTTTTAGAACGTCTGAATTTTCTGATTTCAAGCGCAAGATTCTACAGTATGACTCTTTCTCATAGTTAAATTTTAGAATGTTACAGTTTTACATTTTACATTTTACATTTTAGTAGTATTTAGAATTATACTTGTAACTCGAAGATACTAGCTTATTCTTTAGCTACTCCAAATTCGAGATTAAATAAAGTATATGTATGTATGTATGTATGTATGTCCCGGTACATCCATTTTCGTAAGTCATTAATGCATCGCTCCATGGCTTCCAATGCCTTCTCTTGAGCAGGTGATCTAGTCCGATTGCTGAAGGATGTGTTGAGAATTGGCGCTCGATCTAATATTAAATCTATTTCGGCCTCAACATCGGTATTTAGTCCATAGGCCAGGGCCCAAAAAATGACCTTTCAGTACCACTCGGGGGGACAAATGCTATCATACAGTTTTGAAAACTACAATTACTCTAGTTTAATATTATGCATGATAGAAGTGTCCAATGAGTAGCTGAACAGGTATTATCACGTGCTCAAATGAGCAAGACATAGAAATGTGGGTCGACATAGAAAAATTCGAGTAGAACCAGGCGCCCAGATTGCGCACTACTTTGACAGGCTTAATATCGATCATGCCAACACGACTGAACAGCGATCAATTTTCAGCAACTGTTGTCTCGATCCAATAACAAGAAATTCAGTCTTGTGATCGTTATACTTTAAGTTGTCCCGGTACATCCATTTTCGTAAGTCATTAATGCGTCGCTCCATGGCTTCCAATGCCTTCGCTTGAACAGGTGATCTAGTCCGATTGCTGAAGGGTGTGTTGAGAATTGACGCTCGATGTAAAATTAGATCTATTTCGGCCTCAACATTGGTATTTAGTCCATAGGCCAGGGCCCAAAAATGACCTTTCAGTACCACTCGGGGGGACAAATGCTATCATACAGTTTTGAAAACTACAATTACTCTAGCTTAATATTATGTATGATAGAAGTGTCCAATGAGTAGCTGAACAGGTATTATCACGTGCTCAAATGAGGTCACTGCTCTCTACAGAATTGATAGAAAACAAACGATAACTGGCTAACACCATTCTTTTGAAGCGGGTTAACCGTTCTTTAAGGGTGTTTTATGTATAAAAATGGTACAGCTCTCTTCCAGATGAGCTTTTAAACTTAAGTTTCAAGGTTTTTTTTCCCTGGCAACGCTAAAATTTACTCAAGTGTAAGCGTAAAATTCTGAAATATTTTTGTTTCACGTCTTTTCTCGCAAAATTCTCACCAAATGGAAGAAGAAAATAAGAACAGGTTCACAGCCAATAGTTAAGTTAGATGCCATTGCTAAAAAGACAAGATATCTTAATTAATATGCGCACGCCATGGTGGACCGCCGTGTTGCTTCCGCCATCTTGGATATTTAGAAACGACCAGTCTAACATATAATGAGGTGAAATTGTTTAAAAACATAAAGCATCGCACGTTTCAAGTAGAAGTACTTATTTTTCAATCTTCAAGCACTCTCTTAAGTTAAAAAAATACGATTATCATGAAATATTTGAAAAATCAAAGTATACAAAGCTCTTTAATGAGCTTGAACAAGAGGACTCATCCACATGGGGGAATAACGATTTCATAATTGTCTCAACTATATCTCAATAGCTATATCCTCATACCTCGGAACATTCGTCATCGGGCATTTCTTCCTCCTCCTCCGCGGCACGATTGCAATTCACGAGAGGGTTAAAAGAAAAGCATCAAGTTTGGTTGGAATATTGATTACACCCTCATATAGTTTGGCAGGTATTGGTGGCCATGAAAATTGTCAATCGGTACTATCTGAAAGATCTGCATAACGGGTCTGCAGGTCGGCTCGCTAAATGACCTTGATTTGGGATGGAGCGGTCTCATTGTATAATTGCTAAGATCATGATAACCTAGGCAGAACTTGATCGAGTTTTAATCCAACGCAAAGTCGAAGCGAAGTTTGGTGGTTTCAAAACAAACTGAAAGTCGATTTCATACAAGTCGCTTCATGACAAACTGAACTCGATTTGGTACATCTACAATATTGATGCGCAACATCAACAGGGTCGAATTGCGACGACCTCAGCAGATTGATCCCAGTCCAGTTTTGGTCGATATTACACATATGTTTACGTTACAACAATTCAATTGTGGCTATTTCAAAGAAAATTAATCTACAAAGAGACTTTATTGAAATTACCTTTGAAGTTAGCGAAATAACCTTTGATAAGTCAGTCAGCTTACCTGAAACGTTAGCGAAACCACCTAAAACTTTAGGAAAACGAATCCCAGGCGACACGACTACAATTTCCTCTGTGGCCAGGTGAGCCTTTGAAATATTTTTGGGTAGAATAAAAAACCTGATTATTATCGAGGAGATCTTCAAATTGCAGTAGGTGACCGATATCTTTTTCCAAATTTCCTCAGATAATGTTTCTTTGCCGATTGAAATCATAAAGTATCTGCCACTGATGACCGCATGTGCGATCAGATGTAGTAAGTTATCTTTTCTCATAGATCAACCATCTTAACTAGCCTAGTATTTTCTGATATACTTGATCGAATAAACCCAAGCAGTTTGTCGGAGCTTTGCGGTTCGATATCATGTGAAATAATTGGTTTTATCCGGGGCAGATTCACCTTTCAAGTATGAGTGCTTGGTTAATTTGTCTGGTCGGTTATAATCTCGATTGTAGTGGCGCTGAGAGTATCTATGAAGTGAAGATAGAACACCAACCGGAGAAGGATGACCTAACACCCACAACGAAAATATCGCGCGCTACACTTGGTGAAATTTTGAAATACACGCTATTGATAGGGTCCTTGTCTACAGAAAAAGCTGGAATCAAACCACAAAACGGAGACGTACGCGTAAACGGTGTTCCAGGCCACAAAGTACACGATGTCGCTCTCTGCGCTTTGGGTAATGTTGAAATAGACCTTATCGATTGGGTGTTCGTTTTATTTATTTTAATTTTTTTAATTTTTTTATTTAAGGATTTGTACCAGGTACTGGAGCAGAAACAATAGAACATGGGTCCCCTACGAGGTTTAAGCTCCAACAAACCCACCCATCCCACCCCAGGGGAGGACATCCATCACACAGTAATCATGTGCGTGGGAAATTAACGTCTCCTACCCCTAACCCTGCAGGAGACGGGACCTCCATTTATTCGTCCCTATCCGAGAAGACTAGAATATCTAACCATTTCTTGATGTTATAGAAAGGTTGCATATTCTTCTCAATTATTTTAAGACCTCGAGTGTTGGTCCGGCCGGGGCTCGAACCCTCGACCTCTCGCACAACAGTCCCGCGCTCTATCCATTGAGCTAACCGGGAGGTTTTATGTAGAAAAAGTTGGGTTTAACCACAGAACAAATAGGGAGCTTACGAATCGATGACTTTCCAGAGGACGACGACATCTCAACACTAGATATACATTATATAGATTGATGTGTTGACGTGCGGACGTGTTGACGTGTTCTCCGCAATTTTCTTTAACTTTATTTAAACTCTTTTAACTTTATATCCTCGCTACTGCCTCCAAGGAAATGTATACGAGGGTAGAATTTATCCGCTGCTGATTATCCTGGCAAGAGAAGCAAGGTAAAACTATCGAAATAGCTTCAAAGGCTACCAGCCATGTCCAATCAGGCGAGAAAGCTGAAAGTGAAATGGACAGAACAAATGTACAAAGATGTTTTGGGGTGCAAGAAAAAGGCGCTGGAGCTTGTTTGTTCGGAGAATCCTCCTTGTAATGAGAGTGGAAGGAAGAGAGGATATATTGGCGTTATGAAAGAGTTGTGGGATGATATGGGATACAAGAACTTACATTTGAAGAGCCAAAACTTACGGGACCAAGCTTCGAGAAAATAAGAGATAATGGAACAGATCTAACCATCAAAGAGAGAAGGGTCAAAGATTTGGGGAATATCACATTTACAAGTGAATATTCTAGTAAGGAAAATATTGAAAATGAAAGTCAAAACAACCAAAAGGAGAGGGAAAATGGAAATGCTAATTATCCAACGAGAGGCTCGAATTTACATAACGCAGAGCCACAGCAAACCCCAGAGGAAAGAAGAGTTACAATGGGTGATTGGCCGGATGTGTCTGATGATGTTCCTGGGTGTTTACCCAATTATAAGACTGTCAGCTTGCCAGTATCGGTTATTTGGGGCCGAAATTCCAACGGGGAAATTATAAAAATCACCACTGCTACGATTGATGATGCATACACAGGGCGTAAAATTAACTTTTTTTCCGGTAGCCACTTGGCTCCTAAATATTTTAAAGTGGTAGCCAATTCCAAAAAGTTGGTGGCCATTATGACAAACACACACAAAAAATTTTTATCCTGTCACTGTACTAGATAGATTACCATATCAGTGATACAGTCATACAAACATCAAAAATGAGCCCGCTAAATTCGCACGAGCTACAAAGAGGACACTAGAATGGATCATATACAACGTTAAAGGTTACCTAAATCCAATATGGCGTCTAGTGACGATAGATTTACGTTCGACATCGTGCATGTGCTGCGTTTTGGAAACGAGCTTAACGAGGAACTTTGCTGCAGATTTATCTTTACAAATCTTCAACAATCACTAGATCTCTAAGTAAGGTGTGATTAGAAATTCTAGTCGCCAATTTGGGGACTAATTTTCAGGATTTGGTCGCCAAAGTGAGAAATTTAGTCGCATTGGCGCCTGTTTTAGGCGCAATTTTACGCCCTGATACAATGAAGTAACAACTTGGAGAAAAAACACTTTCTTAGTTCCATACGGTAAAAATGGTCGCGACTTTATCGACCAGTTAACGAAGGACATAGACGATTGGAACAATGGATCATCCATGCAACACCTTGTGCTAAAAGCCGCTATTGATCTTCTCGCTGTTGCACTACAAAAGCCTGGTCAGAGATCGAAAGCAAAGGAACATCAAGAATGTCTTGAGAAACGATTAATACTGTGGAGAAATGGCGAGATTGAGTCCCTACTACGCGAAGGGAGAATAATTCAACGGCGCTTATCAAAGTCGAACAAGAATGATCCACCAAATAAAGCACGCATTTTTGCAAAGTTGGTCATGGACGGCCAGATTAATTCGGCCCTGCGATATCTCAGTCAGGATGATAGCGGAGGAGTATTACCGCTGACCAGCGATGTTGTGAGACAACTGAGAGAAAAGCACCCTGATGCACAGGGGGCCAAGCTAGGGTTGATGTTGTTCGGGCCTGTGGAAGATATACCTGACTCGGTGTTTCAAGGAATTAATGGAGAGCTTGTGAGAGAAGCCACATTAAGAGCTAAGGGGTCTGGCGGCCCCTTGGGTGTGGACGCCAATGGCTTCAAGAGGATCTTGGCATGCAAGTCTTTTAAGAGATCAAGTATCAACCTATGTGAGTCTATGGCTACACTCGCAAGAAGACTGCACGGAATTTGTTGATCCGCTGACCGTTAAACCTATCGTGGCCAGTCGCCTTATTCCGCTTGACAAGGGTAACGGTGAGGTGCGCCCGATTGGTGTGGGCGAGGTGATTAGAAGAATAATTGGCAAATGCGTCACAAGAGTCACAAAACCAGATGTGATCAACGCTAATGGGGCCTTGCAGGTCTGCGCTGGTCACAGAAGTGGCGGGGAAGCCGCAATACTTGCTATGTGCAATATCTTTGAAGGCGATGAAACTGATGCCGCCTTACTAGTTGACGCCTCTAACGCCTTCAATTCACTAAACTGAGCGGCCGCGCTTAATAACATCAGAGTGCTATGCCCATTGATCGCCATCTATGTAACTACCACTTATCGAGTTCCTGCGCGCCTTTTTGTGGTTGGTGGTAGTGAGCTTAAATATGCAGAAGGAACCACACAGGGAGACCCCTTAGCTATGTCAATGTATGCAATTAGTCTACAACCGTTAATGTCGTTGCTTCAAAATCGAAGCACTGCAAAACAATGCTGGTTCGCGGATGACATTACTGGAGCAGGATCTCTAGAAGAGGTTAAGCAATTGTGGGATGAGTTGAGAGAGGCTGGTCCGAGCCTTGGATACTATCCTATCTGCAAGAAATGCTAGCTTGTTGTTAAGCTGGAAAAGGAAGGCCACGCGAAGGAAATGTTTGCAGGGACTGATATCAACATCACCACCGAGGGACGCAAACACCTTGGCGCTGCACTGGGCTCTCGGTCTTATCTTGAGCAATATGTGGGTAGCAAGGTAGAAGAGTGGGTGAAAGAGGTGACGAGGCTGGCGGAGTTTGCAAGATCTCAGCCACAAGCTAGTTACGCCGCTTTCACATTTGGGCTTCGACACCGGTGGACATACTTTATGAGAACACTGCCGGATATTGAGAACCTACTGCAGCCTTTAGAGGATGCAGTCTCGGATGTACTTATACCGTCGCTCATAGAACGAAACTGTTCTGAGGAAGAGCGTAGTCTGATAGCATTACCGGTGCGTATGGGAGGCCTTGGGCTCATTAATCCATCTGATACTGCGGATGCGGAGTATTCAGCGTCTGTTGGGGTAAGCGCACCACTTGTAAACAAAATAGAAGCGCAATCCCACGAGACTCCAGAAGAGGCCGAGGTACAACGACTGGTTTACGTCAACCGGAAAGAAAAGGATGATAGACTAAAATAAAAAGCTCGAGGAGGTGAAGGCCTTATTACCAGACAAGACACAGAGAGCCGTAGACTGTGAAAAAGGCGCATCCAACTGGCTCACAGTTATTCCTCTCAAAGACATGGATTTTGATTTCAACAAGCGGGAATTTCGGGACGTTGTGAGGCTTCGATATGACTGGCCAATACCCGATAATCCATCAGTATGCGTTTGTGGGAGCTTGTTGACAGTGGATCACGCGATGATCTGCCAGCGTGGAGGCTTAGTCATTCAGCGTCACAATGAAATACGCGATCTACAGGCCGAGCTGCTCGACATGGTTTGTTACGATGTGCAGGTGGAACCGGGTTTACAACCTATTACAGGCGCAGAATTTCCCAGAAGGACTAATCAAGCCCCTGACGCACGCCTCGACGTCCACTGTAGGGGTTTCTAGGGGCGACAGAGGGCTGCTTTTTCGATATAAGGGTGTGTCATCCCAACGCAGACTCATAGAGAGATCTTAGCTCCAAGAAGATTTACAGGATTCATGAAAATGAAAAGAAGCGAAAATACAACTCGCGTGTTACAGAAGTAGAGCAAGGCACTTTCACCCCACTGGTATTTACAACGACGGGGGGGATGGCTGATGAATGGCTGAGGATTAGCCGAGCTAATTATCTGCAACTGAAGATTAGCCGAGCTATTATCTGCAACTGAAAAAAGCAAGAGAGCTACACCACAACAATTTCATGGGTCTGAGCGAAAGTGTCCTTTGCAATTTTGCGGAGCGCGCTCCTGTGTCTAAGGGGATCTAGAACCCCGAGAAGGAGGAACTTAGACATTAAAGACAGGGATCTGGAAGTAAAGAAGGGTCGAGCAAGACTTCCTTAAACTCATCAGTTATAGATTATTTTTGTTATTTTTATAGTAAATTTTTCTTATTCTTTTGCATTGAACTTTTGAAGACTTTACATTTCCTTTGTCAAGAGACTTAAAATTACTGTTATCATAATCATTTTTATTATCATTATTATTATCATCTTTACACACGAGGTGTGTTTTTCTTAGCTTCTGATGGACATTTTAATGTTTTTCGATTTTTAGGGTTTTTATCAAAATTTTGTAAATATTTTTGGTGATTTTAAATAAAGTTATATTAAAAACATCTCAACACTAGAAGTAGCATATGCGCATGCGCTACCGGATGTGGAATTATTTTGCGCGTCGTCTTGAAGGAGGCGACGACTTCAGAAGAGCTGTTTTGAAGTCGTCTTCGCAGCAACGCGTCGAAAGGTACGTTTTTTTCGGAATGTTTGCAGAATCTAACGCTTAATCCTCAACACCTTCCAAATATACTAACGGAAGCTTTTCTAAAACAGTTTTTGCTTCTTGAATGTTATTTACGTCCTAGTTCTTATTTATCAAGCAGGAAAGATGTCAAACGGCGAAGACAATGACCCAAGCCATTCAGACGCACGGCGAGAGAATAAATAAAAAGGGAAATTGGCGTTTTAAGGTCAATTCAGATACCAAGAGAGAAACTGTAAAAGAAACTAGTCTTCTTCAAAGTTCTGAGTTTTTATCCATTCATTAGCTAAAATCAGTTTTGAATGGTAATCAAATGTTCTTTGAAACGGTTCCGAGTAGTCACAAGATGCAAAACAAGCGATGCGAAGATTCAGTCAGATACTGAAAGATTTTGTCAAGGAATCGATCCAACAACTACGCCGTTGTGAGTAACAATCTCATCTGGTAACTGAAGAAAATCAGCAAGCTTGAAATTGTAGTTTTTGTAAAATCGGAATTCAGCTTTGTACTGGTCATTTCCCAGCTCGTCTAAATCGAATCGATCATACTTCTACTACCGAAAGTCCGGCTGTTTTGAAGTATTGGCATCATACAGCAATATAAACTGCCTGCAGGTGATAAATCCTTTTCTGTAGGCATATGCGATACACTCCCTGTTCTCTCTGAAGTTCGACATCTTAATCAACACGTTGATAAAACTATCTAAATAAAGAAGTCAGTCTGCGACCTAAATTTGGCGGGAAATCTCTGCGTGGACGTCCGCAGCTCGTAAGTTAAATTTGGCGCGCAATGACAAACGGCGACGACGAAGTCGATGACGTCACATAAAGTCGTCGTCGAGAAAGAAGTCATCAATTCATAAGCTCCCTAATACCTTCACCTGAACGCCTTGCTGGGCGCCCAAATACATCATGTAGATAGGTGTTTGTTTTAAGGAACCCTATAAGCACGCGTTGTGGACGTTTATACAAGAAAGCATAACGAACGATATCATGTGTTTTGCGGTCTGACTAAGCGTTTTTGCAAAGTTTTTCGTTTTGCAGTTTAAGCCTACTTTACTACAAAACCCATCCTCGGAGACCCAGGGGCTGTGAGTCGATTTCAAGTTAAGGGCAGAAGAGCCCCTGGGGACATTGTCTTACAAGACTAGTTCTAAACAGTCGCAGTCGTTCTGGCATCTGATTGGAGCCAGAAAATCTTTGTGTTTTTCTGCCCAATCAGAGTGAAGTGTCGTTTGGAGTCCTTTCGTGTGGTTTAACACGCACATAATCAACAAGCTCTGTTGCTCGCTATGTTTGTTTGGGCCGTGCGACGAAGCTTTGCCGGAGGTGAAAAGTTTCCGTCTCAGCACACAACGTAAGAGAAATCAATCAGATTGTCCGCGAAATCTTACCGGAAATTATACCGAATACTTTCGCAGGTATCACAAGAGAACGAGTTTAAAAGTTTGCGAGGTTTCGTATAAAACATAATGGTTGCAAGCATTGATATGCCGCTTTAAACGTTAGATGAGATGCAAACCTAAATCTTTCAAGGTTTTTGTATAATTTGCTGTCACTGAAACTTTTCCAATCCCGTCGAGCTATTTCGTCGCACGGGCCACGCAGGTATGTCGGGCAACTGGCGCTTACGCAACTCTTTGTGCACGCCCGGCTAAAATCTAATCTAATCTCATCTAATCTTTGCTTGAAAAATTAGAAAGAAAAGCTAAACGTGGAAACTATTGTTTATTAGATGTGGGAAGATAACCCTGTACTAAGCTGACATTTACAATGAAGCAAGCCCGCCCTTTCCATCCAATATTTCTTAGTCTTTGGTTTTGTTTTCCCCAATGAAAGCAGCATCGATTCCCAATGATCAAAGGTAATTAACTTGCTCTTCAACAATCGACAAAAGAGGTGAAATGACAATGACCAAGGGACTAGAAGAGAATCCGTGGCCTTTCGAGCTCGAGAATTTGAACACTCAACGCAGCAGTGGAATGAATGAATGAAAAACTTTATTTAAGTGTCTATGTTTTTAGCTATAAGCTACTGGGGGACACTAAAAAAAATTCAAAAGTTAAATACATTTACATATGTAGATGATAGTTATTTACGGTAGATAATTAAAAAGATTATAAAGTTATTTAGTTAAGTTTTAAATTTCAACGAGAGTTGAAAGGTCGACTTTTCTTATGTTCTTCTTGAACGAATTTAGAGTTTCTATCGTTCTTGGGTGTCTTGGTAACCTCGACCAGATGAGAGGTCCCATATATTTAATAGAATTCCACCAAATCTTACAGTTTCGAATCTTGGCAGTTCGAAGTCACTGTTCCGTAAATTATATTGAGTGTTCTTTATATTAAATAAGTCAGAAATATTCTCAGGTACGAGACTGTGCTTAACTTTAAACATCAAAGTGGCAATGTCTTGTAGGCGCTGATTGTTCAACGTCGGTAGTTTGGCGCGACTTTGCAGTTCTTGATAGGAAGCTGATCTAGTTTTGTACACCACCCTAAGTGCTCGCTCCTGAATCCGCTCAAGCTTTCTCCGATCCGATGCATTACAAAAGTGCTATACTAGATGACAGTAGGTTAGATGGGGCAGAATTGAAGACCTGTAAAGTGATAGTTTAGCATTACAGGGTATCAAATTGCGTAGCCGCATTAGGACCCCTACTTTTTGACTGGCCTTATAGCATAGATCACTGACATGACTAGTAAAACTCAATTTTTCATCGATTTGAACTCCTAAAAGGCGTATTTCCCCCATTCTCTTAATAGTATGACCATCAACAGAAAAATTTTGATCATCGTTGTCTTTGTCAACATTTCTTGGGTTGATCGTTAATAGCTGGAACTTTTCTGGGTTGGTTGAGAGATAGTTGTTCTTGTACCAGGATAGAGCTTTCTCTCCATGTATCTTGATACTTTGCGCGACAACGTCATGCTTCTTCCCCTTGACATACATCTGATGGTCGTCGGCGTACATGCTCAAATTAGCATTATTTATATGAAATGACATATCATTTTGGAACAAATTCCACAGAAGGGGGCCAAAGGAAAGATTAAACTTTCTCCAAACCCCTTCGGTAACTGTCCGAAAATATATCTCCTTTCCACGATGTTTTCGATGATTAGTTTTTGTTCAGATTTTAACTAGCTAATCGGAAACACAGCTAAGCTTTCTTTAAGCGCTTGCTGGAGGTCGTCCACGTACTTAACGTTCTCTGCAACTTTGGCCATTTTGTAACGACTTTAATACAAAGCCATGATTAGAATTTGGCGCGCACAGAAAGCTATGTAAGCATAAGAGCCAGTTGCTTGACATACCTGCGTGGCCCGTGCGACGAAATAACTTCATGGGATTGATCGATTTCTCTTACATTGTGTGCTGAGACTGAAACTTTTCACCTCGGGCAAAGCTTCGTCGCACGGCCGAAACAAACATAGCGAGCAACAGAGCTTGTTGCATATGTGCGTGTTAAAACACACGAAAGGACTCCAAACGACACTTCACTCTGATTGGGCAGAAAAACACAAAGATTTTCTGGCACCAATCAGATGCCAGAACGACTGCGACCGTTTGGAACTAGTCTTGTAAGACAATGTCCCCAGGGGCTCTTCTGCCCTTAACTTGAAATCGACTCACTGCCCCTGGGTCTCCGAGGATGTACAAAACCATGACCCCATGAAAAAGTATGTTATCGACCAAGTGGAAAGTCAAGATGGCTAGATATTGGCCGAGTTCTTTTTTGCGTTTTTGTGGAACTAAACGAATTCCGGGTACATAACACAAAAAATGAATGAGGTAAGTATCTCAACATCTTGAGATACGTGGGTTAATAAAGGATTTCTTAAATAGCAAAAATATTTCGCCTAATAAGAATAAAAAATTACTTGTTTATTTTGAGAGCCCGGTGGGAAAAAAGCCAACTGTTGCAGCACAATATGTAGGGTCGTTTATGTTTTCTTTGTTTTGACTGTCTTCCGCCACTTTTTGCATCTACATCGCCGACATTGCCCCAAAATCACAAACTTAGAAATTCTCCTCTTGCGCGGGGTCAAAGCGAGCCCATCATGGGCCCATCTTGCCCGCTCGGGTAGCCAATCTGAACATAGTGTTCGCTTGATATTGCCCACGGGTGCCTCCAGTGATATGATAGGGTGTTTTACAACGCCTTTATAAATGTAGTGGCGATGTCTCATGAGTTAGACGTCTTCTCCATCTTGTTTTTTCATTAACAGACTCCTGAGCGCGGTACCAAGCATCAGCAGCTGGCGAAACCACATAATTCTGCTATTATCCGTAGCTGTAGAAGCCTTTCTAATCGTGTTACGGGTGCGCAAGTCGACGCATTCAGTAAAAGTACTACACGTTTTTTATCCTTTCTTAAATCCAGTTCTCTTATCACAAGAGTGCATGTTTCTTCACTTAAGTTCTGCTCGCGCTAGGCTCTTCCTGACGAGGCCTTTGCTCTCTACTTCCCACGTTACACCCATGAATCTCTGCGATTTCCGTTTGAGAAACTTTCTCCAATTTTTGCTTCATTGTTTTACAGGCCATTTTATTTCATAGCTCACTGGTGAAATTTTTCTCCTCCCTAGCACTCTCCACCAGATCAAACAATAGCGTATGATTTCTAATAATAAATATTAACAATTTCCATAATTCGAGCAGTGAAAATTACAAATTTCACAACGAAGCTGTCTCGTTTAGTCATTTCATAGCAATCGAGTTTCGTTGGAATCTTGATAATAATCGACCACCACCTGTTTGTTTTTGTGTCTCCGCTGACGAACATTGAAGATTCCGCTTTAAAGTCTCTATTTTTGTGCTCTTTGTTTATTAACTATTTTTTTAAAGTGTCATAAAACGGCAAGGTTATGAATCGAAAGAACTTTGAGACACTACGCTACCGTGGAACTTACCCATGATGCCTTGCAAGTTTGACTTGATGGTTTCGCCTAAGTTTTTTTTCAAATCCAATGGAAAAATCTTGGCTTGTAGCCAAAACATTGTTTTGAAATGCTGTTAAATGTCACTCGTACTGATTTAATTACTATACTAAACCATGGACTAATTGCTGACAGTCTGTAGGTGTTCAGAAATGAATTTACGGCAAAACACTAGCTGAAGTAACATTAGCCGAAGAACAACAAATATATGAAACATATGTATGAACTGCGGTTATGAAACGTATATATGCACGATCCTTCGCAGTAAAGCACTATTTGAGCAATAGTGAAAATCAGACCTGAAAAAAAAATTTTTTTTTTTTTTTTTTTTTTTCAGGTCTGATTTTCACTATTGCTCAAATAGTGCTTTACTGCGAAGGATCGTGCATATATACATTAGCCGAAGAATAAAAAAATGACCGTTTTCTCGACCTAGTTGTTTTAATCTGCGAACAGTTTCCAGCCCAGCCAATTTCCATGAGTTTTGTAACTAATTTAGGAAGAAAGTTCTTAATTCAACAGAGATTCTTTGTTTGTATTAGTGATTTCAAATCACGCATTGTTTATCATACATTTATCCTCAGGTCTAGTTTACCCTATCTATTTCATTCTGTTTCCGGCTCCATACTTAATATTCTTTTCAAAATTCAATCATTTTGTACTCTGCCTCTGTTTCGCCTTTACTCTAACTCTTGATCCTTTCCTTAATCTTTTTTCTATAGCTATTTGTTGTCTTGTGTTCTGCTAATTGGTCCTTCTAGGTAATGTCACTATTACTTTCAACTCTGCATGAGATCCCCGCTGCGAGGTTAACAAGTTTCATAGCAATGATTAACTGATAAGAGAGATTATCATATCAACAAGCTAGTTAAAGACGTTACTCATGGATATTCGGGGCCTTAAAATTACAAGATCGGAACTGACAAGATTGAAACAATTTGAGTGAGTCACATTTACACTAGTATCAGATTGCTTCCCGTCTTAAACGTCTTCGGCAAAGAACATTTGACCTATCACGTATAATTAAACTGTCCTCTTTCAACTCCACAATGCAGCTTAATTTTAACCCAAACTTTTTTAAACCTATAGGTGTTCGAATACACAAAGAGAAACAGACGCCCTCCGCTAGATTAAGGAATGCAAGTAAGTAAGTAAGCAAACTTTATTCAAGCCGTCGTGTAACTTTATCATGTTGCTAATTGGAGACACCAAAACATAAATAACAAAATAAGACTAATATAGACATACTATAAGTGGTAGAAATAAAGAGTTATGTGTATATGCACTGTTAGTTTTAAAACGCCCCCTGTTTAAACGACATTTTCCAGTAACAATCGATAGCTGTAGTTTCAATTAAACGTGCTCAAATGTACTACGCATTAATTAGGAATTTGCACATTCATGTTTTTTCAAACTTAAGTTCGTGTTTTAGGAAATGAAACAACACTTCAAAAATGTAGGGTTACACTTTTCAAGTAACGCCCCAGATACAATCATGTATGCGCGTGTTTTAAAAGGCAACTCGTAATAACCATACTACTTAGTTATTCCGCAACCGCTACGATCGGAAGATCAATCAGGTACAGGCGACAGGCTACCATTTGATTACTATTAGCGATACTTTCTGGTATCGTCTGTGCGAGTCGTCACCAAAGTAAGTTTCTTTTCTTTTACCTTAAGTATTTTAATTGTCATTATTGCCAAATAACTAGTCTTTTTGTAAGGTCGAGGTGTTGTCACGCTACGAAACCAATATTGTCTATCAGTTTTTCTGAATGGTCTTTTTGTGCTGTTAAGCACTGATTAATTGTCTGTAACGTGACTATGTAGCGAATACTGTATGTTAGCTGAAATGTATGGAATTATTGTTTTCAGTTCGAACCTGCACTACGTTAGACAACACTACGTTGCACTGCACTACTTCGTTGTACTCTCTGTCGCGACTACGAACTTTGCTACCTTAATATTTTTTACCTTCTGTCATCACCCTCGTTATCACTGTAACTTGCGAACCTTGAACTGTAATTAAACGTGTGTTAATCATTATGCAAACTGAGTTCGAATTGTCTATCGCCTCGCACATCGCTATCCCTGTAATTGTTAAGTTTCTGATTAAGGCGCAACCTTAGGATCCTGACGTTTACATGCACAATGTTAAAAATTATAGGATTATAGTTTAGGAATGACCAGTGAATGAATAATGATAATTAATGAATGATTATAGTTTAAGAATCACATAGAAAACAGCTAGTTGGACATTTCTCAATCAAAAAACTTTCTATGTCCATTTCCACATTGTGTCCGTACATTTCCCGGTAGTTTGGACCATAAATAAGGCCTTAGATGTCCGATAGAATGCTTTCCATAGGTTACTGTATTGTCTCAGTATAACAAGTCTGGTGTACGTAAATTGTAGGTTGAACATTAACACCATCAGGTCTTGCAGTCTTCTATTACGTAAAGTAGGTATTCCTGCTTTCTTTAACAGATGTTCGTATGCACTGTTCTTTCTCCTGTATCATCTCCAGTTTCCGCCGATCAGATGCTCTAAGGAATAGCCAAAGAAGTGAGTAATAGTTTAGCTTCGGCCTAATTATCGCTTTAAGGTGGCTCAATAGGGTTATGCAAGATCACGAAGCGCGCGCCAGTGACATCAATCGAAAGTTAATTTTTCTCGTTGTTTTTGCTATTTTTCAAATCAAAGCTACTGAAACATAAAAAACAAGGGCCTAAATTTGCTGTACAACAGTCACCTCTGAAGTCAAGGCTTTTAGTCCCAAATTAAAACTACTCAAATATCGCCATTTTTTGACGTCTGTTTGACTTTGATTTCAATTTTCTTCAATTTCCTTCGGTAAAATTTTCTATTATTCTCCGACCGGGTAGAGTCTGACAAGACGAAACTTTTGAAATCGAAAAAAATAGGGGTTGTCAAGGTAGTTTTTTCGCTTTTAACATTTTTGTTGTTTTTTGGCTGAGCGAAAAACCTGTCCTACAAATTTTTCTGATAAATTCACAGCAAGGAAAGCTAAAAGGGTATAACATCTCTGCCAAATTTTAAGGAATTTCACCGAACGAAATACGAGAAATCTGAGGGGGAACTTTCTATTTTCTTACCTCAATGACAACCACGTGATCAGAATAGGAACTCGCCAAGATCGCTATTTGAGCGTGCGCGAACTTTCGAACCACGCGGTTTTGTCGAGAACAAGTGTGTAAACACGGGCGGTCATTATCTTTGACGTTTTTGTACAAACTGCTTTTGACCTGAAAGTCAGTTGAGAACATACCTTAATTTACTATGCCGCAGAATCCTTGGAAATCTCTTCGAAGTGTTTCAAAATTGCGGAGACTATTCTCGTCGTGTTTGTGACCCTTGGAAGCGATGAGCGACTGGACAATGGCGGTCTCGTCAAAATACACACAAGACCTTTCCGTCCAAATCGTTGGTACAAATTATTTAAATCCTCATATCTTAAGCCACTGCCAGCAATAGGCCTTTTGCAACAAACCGTCACGTGACTGATTTTCCCTTAGCAACGCCATACTGGAGGGCAAGCTATTCAGTCTTTCCTTGACAACCAACAAAGCGCGAGTGGGCGGAATAGATACAAAGGTAAGGTTAAAGGTCTCTTAAGGCGTTTGTTTGTCATAATGTCACAAGAAAACAATAGGACAATATCTCTTTAGAATTTTTACATACAACTGAACTAGTCTTGGACTGAAATCAGTCACCAAAGGCCGAGTTTCAGACTCGTGAAGTTTTAGCACGTGCTCGCTTAAAGCGATAGCAATGGCAGCGACCTAACCGAAAAATCTCCTTGATTACATTTTAATAATTCGACTTGATCGCTTTTTTTAAGTAAAAGTTTGGTTTCAGGGTTTTGACTGGATTGTTTGAATTTAATTTATGCCGGCAGGTGAAGAACTGACGAGTTTTATCTAGGGCAACTTGCAACGGTGGTCACGATGAGTAAATTTCATTGCTGTGTTCCTGGTTGCAATGCAGATAAGCGTTACGACCTTGAAAATAAGTTATCGTTTCACAGATTTCCGCCACACTCCAAGAAAGAGCTTAGAGATGGCTGGGTGAACAATATCCGTAGAGATAAAGGAGAATATTTTGAGGTAAATCAGTGTTTTTTTTTTGTGCTGGCAAGGAGCTTGACATTTAAGCTTAGCTTTCAAAATTAAAGGTTCTTTCGTGTTTCTCAGATAACTGACAGCACGAGGGTGTGCTCTCAGCATTTCAAACCGAGCGATTTTAAGCCTCCGGATAACAACGGTCGACGACTTTTAGAAGAAGGAGTAAAACCTATTATATTTTACTGGTCCAAGGAGAGGAAAGAAAGGAGACCACTTCATCGAGTAGTGTAAGGCTTTCTAGTCATCTGCTTTGTGGTTTCACTTAAGATGTTAATAGCACATTGTAAGTAAATTAATGGAAATTAATTTAAATCAATCCTAATCCGTCATCATGTTGATTCTAGGCTACGCGAGTCTGAAAAGAGTGACTTGTCTGTTGAGGAAGAAGGCCCCTCAGAGCTAGAAGTTGCACAAGCAGAAACAGCTGCAGCCAAAGCAGATGCTGAAGCCGCAGAGGCCGCGTTAGAACTTGCCCTGGGACTCCTGAAGTCTTCCCAGAGGGATTTGGTTGCAGCAGAGGCTAAGATCAGCGCTCTACAAATCCAAGTTGACATTTCACGTTTTGGGCTTCAAAGATTTCAGGCAGACGATGATAGTATAAAATTCTACACTGGATTTCCCAGTTATAACCATCTTCTAAAGGTATATAGTTTGTTAGAGCCCTCAGCTGAACGAATGACTTACATCTACAGTGCAGGTATGAAAGGGACTCTGAAAATAAGCTTAATGTTCCACTACCGCGCACTAATTATTACAGAAAAGGCTTTAGCTACAATGGCGCCACATTATGGAACAGTTTACCACGCGATATAAGGAACACAGAGTCTCTGGGGTTATTTAAACGTAAGATCAATGACATTTTTAAAGTCTAACGCACGGCATTCACGGAAAACAGCTTTAGTGTTATAGTATGTAGTTTTAATTTTAAATATCTTAGCGTATGTGATATGTATTTTTATAGGCTGATGAATTGTTCGTGTCTAAATAAAGATTACAATACAATACAATGTCCAGGAGAGTCGGCCATCTGCAAGGACAATGGTTCTTATCGATGAGTTTTTTTTATTTCTTGTAAGGGTAAGGGTAGGTCTTTTTGCCCAAGACTTAGCAGATAGGTTTAACATTCACATTGCTACTGTAAGTAGGAAAGTTATAACTTGGGCAAACTTTTTGTACTTTTTTCTGGGGAACCAGGTTATCTGGCCAAGTAGGGAAGAGATAGATTTGCACATGACAGAGGGTTTTAAGAGGTTGTACCCAAAAACAAGGATAATACTGGATTGCACAGAAATTTATGTTCAGTCACCTTCATCCCTATTATTACAATCGCAGTTGTACTCTACTTACAAGAGCAACACAACGCTTAAGGGTCTAGTAGGTATTGCCCCTCATGGAGCTATTACTTTTGTATCAGCCCTTTACACTGGATCTATATCAGATAAAGAAATAACTAGAGTTTCAGGAATATTAGATCTTTTAGAACCTGGAGACACTGTGATGGCTGACAAGGGCTTTGACATAGGTGATATGCTAAGGGAAAAAGGGATAAGTTTAAACCTTCCTCCATTTCTTCATTACAGTGGCCAATTTAGTGCTCAACAAGTCCAAGAGACAAAGCAAATTGCCAAACTGCGAATCCACGTTGAGAGGGCGATACCGAGAATTAAAGAGTTCCACATTTTTGATTCACATATCCCTCTCAACTTAATGGGTACAATTAATCAAATTTACACAGTAATTTGCTTATTAGTGAACTTCCAGGGACCACTGATAATGTCATCAGCATAAGGATAGATAATACATGAGAAAAACATAGTTAGCCCACTTTACTTTATGGTAAACATTGTGGAAAGCCTACAACCAAAATTCTGTCAAAGGAATTAGATAGTGTACAATCAATACTGTGACAAATCCAGGCTATGCCTTAGGCAATAAAAGGTCATGCGACAAGAAACAATTATTGGTTCATTGTAAATAACCTTAGAGATTGACCAATACTTTTAAGGGAGTATAGTTGCAAGAAATTTGCCAGGATGAATTTTTATTTCATTGTACAACTGCAAACATGTTTCTTGAAGACCCAACAGTTCATTATTAAACATTTATATCTGTAGTTGGTGAATTTTATTCAATCCATGCAAAGACTTCAATTTTTTTCATCCCCCTTAAATACATTAGTGGTATTAAAATCTTGTAAGAGTGGGAATATCTGTCTTCAATAGTATGCATTAATGCAGTTTCTTTGTATTGAGAAACTGAAATAAAAGAAAACATCTTAATCAGAGTTCTAAGTGTTACAAAACCTTGACACAGTAATAGATTACTGCCGAATCATCAAGTCTTGAGGACAATACACTTAAGCTTGAACATGCATAACCAACTTATTGTTGTTCATTTAATTTCTTTTAAGTTCATTCTGTGTACAAATAATAATAATAATACTAGCTAGTATGTACTTGAAACAGAAATTATTAGGAGTTTGCACATTTCAAGGTTCCTATTACTTCAAATAAAAATCAAAAAAGAAGGCATCCACATTGTTTTGGCAGTCTGAAAAAATTCTGCATCATAATAAATTCTTTCACAGAAGAAAGTTGTCTCATTGATATAACAGAAAAAGTCATTCCATTCCAGTCCAGAAAGGCCCAACTGACACTGCACTTGGTAATAGTATTCATGGTTTCTCTTCAGTGATAGCTGCTTGGTTACAGGGTTTTTGTAAAGATAAGGTACTCCATCAAAATCAGTTGAGCCTTCCTTGACAACTTTGGTTTCGAAAAGTCCAAATGGGAGGTAACCGTTCTCCTCAGCTGAGCGGTCATACACTTTCCTATCTGGTGAACAACCAAGCCATGGTGACCTAGGGTTTATTATCAGCCCAGATGGAAACAAATTGACCTTTCCCTGTTTTGCAGTATTAGCATATACCATCGCAGCAACAGGCTCCATGTCGATACCTCTTTGCATGTCTGCAGTAACCACTCGCCGGCTTGGATTCAGCTGGGTGACCAGTGATTCAAAATTTGTTTTCCTTTTGGCAACTTTTCCGAACTTGCTCGCTGTTATCCGTTTTTCTCGGAGATGATACCACATCTCATTATTACTCTGTGAGATTGTCTGTTGTTCCAGCTGGATTGCAGTATCTCTAGTTAAACCCAGAGAATCTAGAGCAGCTTGCTTTTCAGCACTTAAACAAACTGAAACATTGTTAGTAAATCTTTCACCAGCTGTTTCAAGTGGCAGATCTGGAAAAAATGTACAAGAGTAGTCCTTAATGATATACTCTTTTGATAGTTTTTGTTGGTATGAAAGTACACTGCCCCGAGCAGCATTACCAAAGGAAGTAGCAACTGGAGATATTGATGGCATTTTACTAGCTGATGGTAACACAGTTGCCATAAGTGGTTGTGGCTTGAGAGATGTCATCATTTCAGCATGCATTAGGGGGTAAGCAGTTGTAGGACTGTACAGGGTACTTTTAACAAACTTGGTGTAATCTGCCTCTGCTTCTGGCTTCCTAACCATTACATCTTGAATAGCCTTGTTTGCAATCTTTCTCTGTCGAGGAACACTCCACATCTGTGGCAGGCTAGTGCAAGTAAGTTCATCTGGCAGCGATTTTAGCCCAAGATGTTTGCAGTGGGACATGTAAAAGAGCAATCCAACCACATGATGACAGTATCCACTAGCTCCTGCCACACAGGAACACTTTCCACAAATGCTCTTGTCTGCAAGGCCAATCTGTACACTGAGTATGTGTGGTGGCTCACTCTTTTTCATAGATCTGTAGCACTTTGATGTTACTTTGACATGGTTAGCAGAATACTGAACTGCAAAAAACAAGACTCAGTTTGGTAATGCTTTTGTCCAGAAAGCACTGCAATAATGTTAACTAAAGATAAAAATATATTTTGTAAACTGTCATCTACTGAAAGCTTAATCAACTAGCATTCATCTTTCTTGGTTGCATGTACAGTGTTAACGCAACCAAAAATTTAAAAAACAGGCTGTTGTTTAACTTAGAACCGCAAATATCTCCAAATTAATTATATACTTTACCTAAACAAAACAATATTCGAGTTGTTAATTCTGGACAAATTTTAATTTTCAATGTTATGAAATTTTCTTGGTATTTTGATCTTAAGCTTATTTGTATATATATTTATTTTGTAGTCATTTAGTCCACAAGGATTTCCTCTACCTTAATATTAACTAACACCCGACGATTTTATTTAAAGTTATATTTGCACAATTAGAATTTAGGATATCCCAGACTTTACTTACGTTTCTTATCGTGAAGGTAGCCAGGTTCAGCGAAAAACTTGTAGGCTTTCCTTGTATGTTCGCATCCCGACGCATTCTGAGCAAAACTTTCAACTTCTCCGAAAGAAATACCAGGAAATTTGCTCAAATCTCTGGACTCCACACCTGTGAATATAAGAAAAATTATTCGAGTTCGCCCCTGAACAACGAGACTGCAATCAAATATGCTAGCATTTTTGTTGTGAGCAAGAAGCCTACCTCCAATTACAGAAACTCACCTTCGCGTTCAGTCGAAAGAGCTTGGCTACCAGCAGTCGCCATATAATGCAAAACTATCCACCCTGAAATTCAAACCAAACTATCACTCAATATTTTCGTTCTAAAGGCTTAAATATCCGTGTAACACAGCACTAAAGTAGAATGAATCACAGCGATTTTTGGGTGACGTTGACGCCATTGCTATCGCTTCAAGCGAGCAAGTGCTAAAACTTCACGAGTCTGAAACTCGGCCTTTGGTGACTGATTTCAGTCCAAGACTAGTTCAGTTGTATGTAAAAATTCTAAAGAGATATTGTCCTATTGTTTTCTTGTGACATTATGACAAACAAACGCCTTAAGAGACCTTTAACCTTACCTTTGTATCTATTCCGCCCACTCGCGCTTTGTTGGTTGTCAAGGAAAGACTGAATAGCTTGCCCTCCAGTATGGCGTTGCTAAGGGAAAATCAGTCACGTGACGGTTTGTTGCAAAAGGCCTATTCTATCCGCATGACCTGGGTTGTACAGCTTTCCTCGAAAAGACAAGAGTCTCTAATGACGGTTGTCAAGATATTTCAGGTCTTCGGCGGCGTCCTTGACAGAGATTACAGAATTTCTGTTCACCAGCATTTCATCAGACAAAGCCAACCTAGGCGAAAGCAAGATTCTTCGAAGAGCGATCACGTCCTCCAGGGCGTCGTGGGCATCAAAGGTGGTTTGAAATAAATGTTCGTAAACAGAACTATGCCCAGGCTTTGGAAATTTACCTTCTGCGTTTTGGATGGAAGAGTGCTTGCTTTTGATGAGTGATTTCATCAGTGTCAGAGTGTCTGCAAACCGGATGGAACTGATGGAACTGAGCTCCGCGATAAAATTTTCGCCACCGTTTCGAAGAAGTATTGGAATATCAAATGTGGCGGCGTTGTGTCCAGCCAAGATTGTGCAAACAGGCTTTGTGGATCGTGTTGAAGCTGAATCTATTCTGGCCCTCAAAAAAGTTAAGAACTGCCTAAGTACTTGCGATAACTCAAAGGCTTCTACTAGTCGATTATCTTTGAAAAGTCGGCGGATTCCATTGACAGTTTTAACTGTAAGTTTGTTGACCTTTGACGCGTGAGAATCTATGTCTCTAGTTGGTAGAATGTAGCATGAGAATTGTTTAGCTGACCTATCCACGGCAGCGACCTGACATACTTCTGCTTATTTTCCCGTTGAATTTGTCTCGATGTCAAATAAAACAAAGTGATAAAATTTACTGTCTTCAAATTTTTCCTTTTGAACTGTGGGTCTCGAAGTGTATTTCGGAACTGCATTTTCGTACTGTTCTTGTTGTTTCGTGACAGCAGCGGTTATATCATAAAGATCAGTGATTGAAAGTTCAGAATTGTTCAACTCCAATGTTGTCGCAGAAGAGTTCAGGTTCAGGCCAATGCCACTTTCCTACATGGTACCTTCTTTACCCTCGTTTCTCGAGGTTTCTGAAATCTAGTGTTTGTGTAATTGTGATCGACGTCGTTTGAATGCAACTGTTGATTTCCTTTGTTTGTCCTTCGAACTTTTCATGTCCATTTTCGTATTATCGTCTACACAGAAAAGACCTGGCTCTATGTTAAGTGACGCTAGAGTTTGAGGAATTTACCTGTAACCTAAATTTACTTGAGATACAATGCAGGACACTATAATCATTGCTTTCACTTCCCCTGTAAAAGCGAATTTTGGGGTTCTTCGAGCCCACCACACTGTTCAGAGACTCGTTACGTTGAGGATTTGCTGCAGGTGCAGGTTTGTTTATAACAATGTCTGTGCTATATTCATCAAAGAGAGATTTCAGGGCTGATTGAATGCTATCTCCTTGGAGGTCTTTGCCATAGGGAAGATCTCTGTGACAATAATGAGAAGGGTCTTTCATGTATCTACACCATGTTTCTCTACAACCAGTGTGGTCACCAAATGCATGAGGCACAATGCTTTGAATTGCTGATTTCATGTTTGTAGCATCCCCCTTATTTTGTGCAATACAGTATGTAAAGGATTTGACAAGGTAATTTATGACTTTCTGTGACAACACTGAACTGTTGGGGAACTTACTTCGTTGGCTCAAGTTGTATAGGCGTGTTGTAAGGGATCTTTTTATGTGAACTGTATCACTTCATTTTTCCACACCATAGGGTACCTTTTGCTCTAGGTGAGATTCAGTCATTGAATCATCATCCCGGTGTAAATTGAAAATTTGACATTTGATTTAGTTACCTTATTGAAAAGTTCAACTGCAGCTAAAGGCTCCATTGACTTTGAAGAGCCTGAATGATTTTTTCTACGGTCATGGTCATTTGGTTGTTTTCCTGCCTTTTTAGCTTCATCACAGGAGTGGCACATTTTATTTTTTGTTGTGTAGTCAAGGACCTTACCAGTTGAAAGGCCCATGACTGCAGCATGTCCGGTCTTAGAGTTGAAACCTCGCCCCCGTTTCTGCCACCCCATGTCATAAGAACAGGCAATAGGTACCAAATTGTTCTGGTCAGGCTTGTTACCATTTTCAATTGCCTTCTCTCGTTCAAGGTTTAGGAATTGCTGGCAACTATTTTTTGCTACTAGCTCTATTGCCTTTCCAGCTTCCCTTTCCCGATTTTAAAAAGTCGATGAGTTCAGTGCAGGCACATTGAGGATTGAAAGTAAATTGTTTAAATGGGTGTTGCCCACTCCTGTGTGTAAACAGCCAAGGGCAGCTCTCGTGTTCACATCAAAGGTCAGTGGACCGCGTGCACCAGATCTGTGCTCTTTTGATGTTTTAATGGTGTTTCCCCCATTGCATTGGCTGCATATAACAGTAAACGTGCTTGCCAAGCCACTGTGCTGTTCTTCAATAACATTGCCAAGAGACAAAGGGCCTAGAAATATTGTAAAATACACTGTAAACTAACAGGGAAAAAAGACTCCACAATATTTGTTATGTTGTTTTATATGATAATGGTGTAAAATATGCTATAGTGCAGTTAAAAATAGTGAGAATTTACCGTAATGACAAAATAAACATTCCTTCAGACCGTCTGTAAGGGTTTCTAAGTCCACCAGTCTGGATCCTTGTCGCAGGTTCGCCTTCCTCTTAGCTTTATTCTGCTGATGGGAATCAGGGTTGGAGTCAACAGAACAGGTAGGCCGATAATTAGGACAAGCTTGACAGGAAAATCTTACCAAAAATTAAGACTTCCGAATAAAGAAAAATGTACTGACCTCACGTGCTCGTATCATTCGTTTTGCTGGGGGTTCGTTTTCCATGGATATGTTATCATACTGGAGCTTCCTTTTGGCATTCCACGTTTTGAACCCTCCGTGTAACCTTTTTATTTTTGTTTCTCTTCTGGTTTCGATCGCTTCCACTTTCCGAAAGCGACCCGACGCATTACGGATGTTGTGTAGGCGTTGTGTAAACTTCTGGTCTTTCACTGTCAATATTGTGCTCATTACTGGAAAGTAGCGATGCCGTTTCACTCTCGTCAAGTAAACTTCGCGATTATGTGACAAAAACTGTGCACTCGCGTGAAGCCGCCATGTTTGTTTACATATTTGATGCCATTTAAAAGCGCGCACTATTTTCGTACCCATTCTTCGCCCGACCGAAAAACCCTATTGAGCCACCTTAAACGATGTAACCTCGTCTTTTCGGGAACTAGGGTCTTCATCCTCAACAGGACACCAATTTTGCAGTTTGCTTTCTTACAGACTTGTTGAATGTGTGCACCAAAACTAAGTTTATTATCGATAAGGACTCCTAATAGTGTTAATGAACTTGTGCATTCAATTTCTTCATTATCAATGACAAATCTGCTTCTCTTGCGTATTCTTGCTTTTCACGCTAGAAACATTGCCTGGAATTTGCCTTTGTTTGCCAACAGGAAATTACTTTTATACCAGTCGGATAAAATCTTAGCCTCTTGTTTAACAGAGTAGCAACGTTTTGAGTCAGCTGATGAGAGGCACATATTTGATGGTCGTCTGGATACATAGAAAAATCACAGTTTTTAATACTATAACTTGAGTGATTCTGAAACATGTTCATCAGCAATGGTCCGAGACATGACCCTTGAGGGCAGCCTTTTCTTATACCGTGCAAAGAGGTGTTCACGGTGGTAAGCTTAACCCTTCCTTGCCGGTCTGGAAAATTCGATCTTAGGAGACGTAGATGACACGTCAGAGAAATTATAGGCTTGTAGTATCTTGACCATGGGCGACTGAACGCGAGAGTGAAATGCTTTGCAAATATCCGTATGTGTTGAAATGTATGAGAATTTGAAACGAGAGCAGGGGTAAAAACCAATATGCCGTCGTTAGCTATGTAAGGTTAGCTTACTGTATTGATTTCCTGATCCAAAACGATGCTAACTTCTAAAATAAGCTTGCAATTCTGGATTTAACCAAGGGGTGCCTAATTAGATTAGGTCATGACGTAAATGACGATGCTGCGATTTTCACAAAGTTCAGCCTGGTTTTTCCGTATATGAAAAGCCCCAAGCTAATTTTTGTATCCTCGAAGGCAACGCTATTTCCACTCATCATGACCTTCACTTGAGTTATATCGCATGGGGAAAATGATAATTGAAAATTGGATACGAAATGCGATATTTGGATTTTGAAATATTGGTGATTTTTTAAAGTGTGTGGTGAGCTCAAAATTAGATGATATGATCCCGTTTTAGACTTAAGCCATACCTCAATCCTTCCTATACAAATCTGTTAAATTGATACGAACTTGCTTTGACCTAGACCTAGTGTTTTCTTACTTATTTTAACGCAATTTAATAAAAAAAGTGCGTTTTGCTTGTTTACAGATATTTTTGGCAAAAACCGGCGCCAATGAGTAAATTGCCTCTAACTGCCTGACCGACTGATGGACCGGCAGGCTGACTCTTTCACTTACTGATTTGCTGACTTAGAGGCTGCGTGACTAGTTGACAGACAGCGTTACTGACTGGCTGACTGAGTGGGTGACTGCTTGGCTGACTGACTGGCTCATCGATGGGCTTGCTGACCAGTAAATTGCCTTGAATGACTTAACTAATTCCATCTGCTACAAATGAGTAATCAGTTCGAATCACCCAACTGCCCCAAATGAGCCAAACAGTTCCAATGACCAAACTCCATTAAGTCACCCAGCCGTCTGAAATGACTGAATTACCTCAGATTAGCCAATCAGCTATAAACTGCCGCAAATGACTCAGTCCAATGAGGGAATCCATTCCAGTGACCCAACTGACTTAATTGACCCTACTGGCTCATATTACTAAATTGCTTCTGAGTGGCTGACTAAATGGTTGGCTGACAGCCTGGCTAACTTACTAGCTCAGCAACATGTTGACCGACTGGCTGGTTGACAGGTTGACTGACCATTTGACTGAATGGCTGACTGACTGGCTGTCTGACTTTGAAATGGACTGACTGTTTTGCTGACTGATTTGCTTACTAAACAGTTGACTGTAGGTGGACTGATGTGCCCACTGACTCGGTGGCTGAGTATTTAGCTGACTGGTTAATTGACTAGGTGACTGACTTGTTACTGACCGACTTACCGATGACTGAATGGCTGACTGACATCTTGACTAAGTGGTTGACTAACTGGTTGACTGACGAGTCGACTGACTGGTTGACTGACTAGTCGACTGACTGGTTGACTGACTTGCTGACTGACTGGTTGACTGACTGGTTGACTGACTGGTTGAGTGACGACTGGCTTACTGACTTCCTAGACTTACTGGTTCTTTAGTGAGTTTCAACGAATTCTAAGGAAAAAGGTGCGTTTTGGCTTGTATCTAGAAAGTTTTTGCAAAACTGGTGCCACCGGGTTATTTTCCTCTCACTGACTAATGGCTGATTGGTTCATTTACTCACTGGTACTTGACCAATTCACTGACCGGTTGACTGCCTTGCTGACCAACTAGTGACTGACTGGCTCACTTACTGACGAACTGGTTGACTGACTCACTGGTACCTGACTAGCCATCTGACTTGTTGACTGACATGCTGACCGACTAACGACGTGCTAACTGACTTGTTAACTAACTGGTTTGTACCTGACCGAGTAACTGACTGACTGGTTGACCAACTAGTTGGTTAACCAGTGACTGACTGGCTAACTTAATAGTTGACTGACTCACTGGTACCTGACTGGCTGACTGACTGGTTGATCGACTCACAGGTACCTGACTGGCTATCTGAGTAGTTGACTGACTTGCTGACGGACTGTTAGATAACTGGCCAACTGACGGTTTCACTGACTGATGATTGACTGGCTGACTGACTGGTTTACTTAGTGATACCCGACCCACTAACTGACTAGCTGACTGACTGGCTAAGTCAGTTGACAGACTCACTGGTACCTGATCGGCTTAGTGACGTAATATCCTTTCACTGACTGAGTGGCTGACTGAATGGTTGATTGAAAGGTTGACTGACTGATTGACTGACTTACTGACCGATCGGTGAGTACTTGGGTAACTGACCGGTTGACTGACTGAGTGGTCGGTAGACTAGCTGATACCTGACCGACTGACTGCCTGCCTGAGTAACTGACTGTTTGACTGACTAACTTACTGTTTGACTGAATGGCTGGTACCTGACCGGGTCACTGACTAGTTGACTGCCTTGCTGACCTACCGGTGAGTGGTTGACTGACTAGCTGATACCTGACGGGGTGACTGGCTGCCTGGGTGACTGGCTTCCTGGGTAACTGACTGCTTGACTGACTGACTGACTGTTTGACTGACTGGCTAGTACCTGACTGGCTGACTGACTAGCGATTGAGTTGCTGACTAGCTGGTTGACTGACTCACTGTTACCTGTCGAGCTGTAAACCTTTGCTCCGACGAAGGGCTAACGCTCGAAACGTCAGCTTTTATAATCGTAACGGTGGCCAATTTACCATTTCAACTTTGTTGATATATTCAAATTATTTCGCTACCCCCACGGACGCAGCGCCAAACAGTTTCTTTAGAAACTATTAGCCTTTATTCATTTTTAAACCTGGTTGACTGCCATGTTAACCGACTGGTAACTGACTGGCTAATTCACTGATGATTAAGTGGCTGAGTGACTAGTTGACTGACCTACTGGTACCTCAACGGCTGACCAAGTGGTTGACTGACTGGTTGACTGACTGGTTTACTGACTGACGGAGTTAATGGTCACTGACTGATTGATGAGTTGATTAACTGTACCTGACCCGCTGACTCACTGGTTGACTGACTCACTGGTACCTGACTGGCCATCTGACTTGTGGACTGACATGCTGACCGATTAACAACGGGCTAATGGCTGGTAACTGACTGGTTAACTAACTGGTTGGTACTTGAGCGGCTGACTGACTGACTGAGTTAATGACTCCTGAACGGCTGACTGACTGGTTGACTGACTCACTGGTACCTGACTGGCCATCTGACTTGTTGACTGACATGCTGACCGATTAACGAGGGGCTAATGGCTGGTGACTGACTGGTTAACTAACTGGTTGGTACTTGGGCGGTTGACTAACTGGTTGACTGACTGACTGAGGTAATGACTCCTGACCGGCTGACTGACTGGTTGACTGACCCACTGGTACCTGACTGGCCATCTGACTTGTTGGCTGACGTGCTAACTGACTGACGACGGGCCAATTGACTGGTGACTGACCGGTTAAGTAGTTGAATGACTCACTGGTAGCTGACCAGCTTACTGACTGGTTGCCTGGGTGGTTGACTGGTTCACTAACCTGGTGACCAATTGGTGACTCACCAGCTAACTGACTGGCTGACTGACTGACTGGTGACCTGGTGACGGACTGGTTGACTGACTCACTGGTACCTAATCCACTGACTGACTGGTCGACTGACTAGTTGACTGACACACTGGTTCCCAAACGGCTGACTAACTGGGTCACTAACTGGTTGACTGACGGAATGAGTTAACGGTTACTGACTGGCGACTGACTCAGTGACTGGTTGACTGAGTCACTGGTATCTGAGTGGCTGTCTGACTGGTTAACTCACTCGTGACCGACCAGTAACTGACTGTCTAACTGACGACTGAGTGATAGCCTCACGGACTAATTGACTGACTCACTAGTACCTCACAGGTTGACTGACTGGTTGGTTAACTGGTTGACTGACTTACTGACTCAGTGGTTGACTGGATGGTTGATTGACAGGTTGACTGGCTAACTGGCGTGTTGGCTGAGTGGTGACTGACTGGATAACTGACTGGCTAACTGACTCATGATTGACTAAATGACGGATTGATGGACTCACTCACTTTTTCCTGACTGACTGACTGTGTACGTCAGGGCTTTGCTGACTGGCTTCTGATTCAGTGGCTAACTGACTAGTAACTGAGTGTCTGACTAACTGGGTGACTGACTAGCTAACTCACTGGTTGACTGCATGATTAACTGACTGGTTGACTGACTTGCTCACTGTTTGATGAGTTACTGACGTACTGATTGGTGACTGTTTGCCTACCTGACTGATTGACTAGTTGACTGCTGACCTACTGGCACCTGACCCGGTGACTGACTGGCTGAGTCCCTTGCAAACCGACTGGTGATTGACTTGGTAACTGACTGGGTGACTTTCTGGCTGAGTGACTGGTCGAGTGACTGGTTGACTGACTTAATGGCATCTGACCACCTGATAAAACTAGTTGACTGATTGCTTGACTGATTGACATAATTATTGCTTACTGACTGGCGAGTGACTGTTGTTGAGTGTTTGACTGACTTACTGGTGCCCGATTGGCTCTGTGACTTGTTCACTGACTTGTAGACCGACTGGTGACTGAGGAGCTAAGTGACTGGTGATTGACTGGCTAACGCACTGGTTGACTGACTCACTGATACCTGACCGGCTGAGTGACTGGTTGACTGAATGATTGAATGACTGACTTAATAGCTACTGAATGAGTAGTGACTGGCTGACTGACTCGCTGACTCGTCGACTGACTCCTTGACAAACTTGTGACCAAGTGGCTATTTGACTGGTGAGTGACTGACTCACGCACTGGTTGACTGATTCACTGGTGCTTGACTCCCTTACTTCTTGGTTGACCGACTAGTTGACTGACTGGTTCACTGGCTAGCTGATTGACTTGGTGACATACTTATTACTGGCTGACTAGTGTCTGACTGTCTGATTGGTTGACTGAATCAGTGGTACCTAACCGGCTGACTGACTGTTTGACCGCCTTACTGACCTACTGCTAATGGACTGACTAACTAAGTGGTTACTGACTAGCTGACTGACTTGTTGACTGAATGGCTGAGTTACTCACTGACTGACTGACACAATTGCTGGTAGTTGACCGGCTACCTATCTGGCATGCTACCTGGCTGACGCATTAGTGATTGACTGGCTTAGTGACTAGTTGAGTGAGTGGTTAAGTGAATTACTGGTATCTGACTGTGTATCTGAATGGTTGACTGAGTTGCTGACCCCATTGGTGGATAACTGACTGTCCGACTGACTGACAGTGACCAGCTGACCCATTGGCTTACCACCTTGCTAACCGACTGGTGATTGACTTGATAAGCGACTGGTGACTGACTAGCTAATAGAGTGGTGACTGACCGGCTGACTGACTGGACGACTTTCTTGGTGGTACCTGACCAGCTGACTGACTAATTGACTGACTCACTGGTTCCTGACGGCTATCTGATTGTGTTGACTAGCTGGTTGGGTGACTGGTTGACTGAGTTGCTGACCGACTGGTGACTGACTGGCTTATTGATTGGCTAACTGACAGAAGACTGCTTGACTGAATGACTAGTTTACTGACTCCATGGGTGCCTGACCAGGTGACTGACTGGGTTACTGCCTTGCTCACGGTTTTGTAACTGACTAGGTAATTGACTGGTACCTGACCGGCTGAGTAAGTTGTTAACTTGCTGACTTATTAATTACTGACTGGCCTTTGAAAGGGCTGTCTGACTGGTTGACTGGTTGACTTGGTGCATTTCATTCTGGGCAAATTTCGCAGGAAACATGGGGTGCTAACTGGATTTTAGCGTTTTCTCAGAGATTTTAACACAACTATTAAAAAATTGCTTTTGGCTTGTTTGCAGATACTTTTTCCAAAACGGTGTTTTCACCACGAGTTGAGCAAGACTTGACCCATTTTTCTTTCTGGCCAAATTTCGCAGAAAGCATCAGGTATTACGAAAATTTTAGTATTTTCTTACGGATTTCAGCACAATCTATTAAAAAAAGTTGGTTTTGTGTTGTTTGGAGATACTTTTTGCGAAACCGTGTTTTGAGCGTGAGTTGAGCAAGACTTGACCCTCTGGCCAAATCTCGCAGGAAACATCGGATATCAAGTAAATTTTAGAGTTTTCTTACGGGTTTTAACACAATGTATTGAATAAAACTGGTTTTGGTTTGTTTCCAGATACTTTTTACTAGACGGTGTTTTCAGCCCGAGTTGAGGAAGACGGCGGATTTCACTGTCAATTTTAGTGTTCTTACAGATTTCAAGGCACAATCTATTAATAAAAATTGGTTTTGGCTTGTTTGCAGATAGTTTGTTGAAAAGCATATCTCAGCGCGAGTTGAGGAAGACATGACGCATTCTACTTTCTAGCCAAGTCTCGCAGAAAACATCTGGTATCATGCAAATTTTAGTGCTTTCTTACAGATTGCAACACTGTCTATTAAAACAAATTGCTTTTGGCTCGTTTGCAGTTACTTCTTGCAAAACCGTCTTTTCAGCACGAGTTGACCAAGACTTGACCCAATTGACCCTCTGGCCAAATTTTAGTGTTTTCTCACATATTTCAACACAATCTATTCAAAAGAATTGGTTTTGGGTTGTTTCCAGATACTTTTTACAAAACGGAGGTTTTAGCCCGAGTTGAGCAAGACTTGACGGATTTCACTGTCTAGCCAAATTTCGCAGAAAGCATCGCGTATGAAGCAAATTTTAGTGTTTCCTTGCAGATTGCAACACAGTATTTTCAAGACAAGTGCGTTTGGGTCGTTTGCAGATAGTTTTTGGAAAACCGTATTTTCAGCGCGAGTTCAGCAAGACTTGACCCAATTGACCCTCTGGCCAAATATTGCAGGAAAGATCGGGAATGAAGCAAATTTTTAGAGTTTTCTTACAGTTTTCAACACAATCTATTCAAAATAATTGGTTTTGGCTTTTTTGCAGATACTTTTTGCAAAACCGTGTTTTCAGTGCGAGTTGAGCAAGACTTGACCCAATTGACCCTGTGGCCAAATTTCACAGGAAACGTCGGATTTCCAGCAAATTTTAGAGTTTTCTTAAAGATATCTATACAATCTATTCTAAAAAATTAGTTTTGGGGTGTTTCCAGATACTTTTCGCAAAACGGTGTTTTCAGCCCGAGTGTTTTCAGCCCGAGTGTTTTCAGCCTGAGTGTTTTCAGGCCGAGTGTTTTCAGCCCAACTGAGTGGCTAATTGACTGGTGACTGACTGGATGACTGTCTGGTTGACTGACTGGATGACTGAACGGTTGACTGGGCCAGTGGTACTTGACTAGGTATCTGACTGGTTTACTGACTCTCTGACCGACTGGTGAGTCAGTGCCTAATTGACTGGTGGGTGACTGGCTGACTGGCTGGTTGACTGACTGGATGACTGAATGGTTGACTGACTCAGTTGTACTTGACTGGCTATGTGGCTGGTTAACTGACTTGTTGACCAACTGGTGACTAAGTGGCTAATTGACTGGTGACTGACTGGCTGACTGGCTGGTTGACCGAGTGGCTGACTGAATGGTTGAGTAACTCGGTGGTACATGACTGGTTTTCTGAGTGGTTAACTGGCTGACCGACTGATGACTGAGTGCCTAATTCACGATGTGACTGACTGGCTCTCTGGCCGGTTGACTTACTGGCTGACTAAATGGTTGACTGACTCAGTGATATTTGACTGCCTATCTGACTTTTTTGGTTTATTGACTTGCTGACAGATTGCTTACTGAGTGGCTACTTGACTGGTGACTGACTGGCTGACTGCGTGGGTGACTGACTGGCTAAATTAAAGGTTGCCTAACTCAATGGTACTTGACTAGCTATCTGACTGGTTAACTGAATTGCTGACTTGCTCGTGACAGTGATTAATTGACTGCTGACTGACAGGCCGATTGCCTGGTTGGCTGACTGGCTAACTGAAAGGTCGACTGACTTAATTGTACTTAACTGGCTATCTGACTGGTTAACTGAGTTGCTGACCGATTGGTGACTCAATGGCTTATTGACTGATAATTGACTGGGTGGGTGACTGACTGGCTTACGGCGTGGTTGACTAATTCACTGGTAGTTGATTGGCTATCTGAGTTGTTGACTGACTGGCTTAAGTGTTAACTGACTCACTGGTAGTGTCTAATTGACTGGTGACTACGTGGCTGGTTGACTGACAGGCCGACTGAAAGATTGATTGACTTAATGGTACTTGACTGGTTAATTGACTGCTGACTGTTTAGCCGACTTACTGACCGACTGGTGACTTACCAGTGAGTAATTCACTGCTGACTTACTGGCTGACCGGCTGCTTGACTGAGTGGTTGACTGAATGATTGACTGACTCAGTGATATTTGACTGGCTCTCTGATTCGTTAACTGACTTGCTGACCGACTGGTGACTGAGTGCCTCATTCAATAGTGACCGAGAGGCTGACTGGCTGGTTGACTGACTGGCTGACTGATTGGTTTACTAAATGAGTGGTACTTGGCTGGTTTTTCTGACTGGTTAACTGCCTTCCTGAGCGACTGGGAACTTAGTGGCTTATTAACTGCTGACTGACTGGGTAGTTGACTGACTGAGTAGTTGACTGACTGAGTAGTTGACTGACTCACTAGCACTTGACTGGTTAACTGAGTTGCTGGCTGACTGGTTGATTAATTTACTGGTGGACTGAAGGGTTGGCTGACTCACTGGTACTTTAGTGGCTATCTGACTGGTTAACAAACTTCTTGACCGACTGGTGACTGAGTGGCTTATTAACTCCTGACTTACTGGCTGACTGGCTGGATGACTGATTAGCTGACTGAATGGATGACTGCCCCAGTGGAACTCGATTGGGTATCTGACTTGTTAACTGAATTCCTGACTTTCTGCTGAATGAGTGGCTAATTGCCTGCTGACTGACTGGCTAACTGCCTGGTTGACTGACTGTCTGCCTGAAAGGTTGATTGACGCAATGGTACTTGACTGGTTAACTGTCTGTTTAGCCGACTTACTGACTGACTGGTGACTGCGTGGCTAATTCACTGCTGAATTACTGGCTGACCGGCTGCTTGACTGAGTGGATGACTGAATGGTTGACTGACTTAGTGATATTTGACTGGCTCTCGGATTCGTTAACTGACTTTCTGACCAACTGATGACTGAGTGCCTCATTCAACAGTGACTGAGAGGCTGACTGGCTGGTTGACTGACTGGCTGACTGATTGGTTGACTAAATGAGTGGTACTTGACTGGTTTATCTGACTGTTAACTGCCTTCTTGAGCGACTGGGAACGCATTGGCTTATTAAGAACGTGTGTCTGTAAGAATCAAACATCTTGGGAAATGAAAATTTTCAACCCCCCTTGAAATTTTGCATGCAGTTAGGCACTCAGGGGGATGCACAAAATGCCCTTTTTAAAGGTTGCAGCACTCTTGTTGCCATGGTAACAACGCTGCTTGTTCGAGGTCTGGGGCCTCATTTTAATACAAAAACATCGTAAAAAGAGTTTAAAATGTTTATTTCTCTATCTCAAGCTAAATACAACATTACAGATTGGTACTTCTAGCAGACATTGTGACATCATTCTTCTTTACTTTGATGCATTCAATTTTCCGTGGGAGTGAATGTGAACACACCAATAGATTACTCATCTTGGTACAGTTTCGGTAACTTTTACTGTAGGGTAAAACAGGGAAAACGTTAGTCTAAATTTATCAAAAAGTACACCGATTCTGGAACTGAGACTACGCACTTAGTTGGTTATAATATTCTAGTTTTTAAATATGTAAAAATCTCTGCGGGCCGGCCTCTACTTTTCATAGTGGTAATTCGCGAACGAAGGTCACAAATCAGATATTGCAGAAATTGCCAATGTTTTACATCTAATGTTCTCGACGACAAACGTTTCAGACAAATGAAAAGTGCAAGACGTTGAAAGAATGTTATCTTCTATGCAATATCCCGAAGAGAAATCTCGCCTCTAGCTTTAATATTTTGAAAAAACATTGATGAACCTTCATGGAGGACTTCTCGACGTAACTAAAAACTCGTACCTTAAATCGCGTGCATATTATCCAGATTCCGAGTACGGGACCCTCTTTCAAGGGGATTTGAGCAATTCGAAATCCCCTGACGATACACTGTTATACTTGTCTGTCATTTGAAACATGTTAAAGTTGGCTTATCTAGACGAAACTATATATCGTAACATCGGTCATTTGTCAAAACATGTACGTTATCACGATGGCGTGACGCTGGATTTCTCCGCGAAGTTTCCATCAGGTCACCCCAAAGAAGACGACAAATGGACATTTTTCGATATTTCAGCAGATTTCCGCGCATTCTGAGGTAAAAACAACCAAAAAAGAGAGGAAATCCTTGATTGGACGCTCGTAAACACTGAGGGTGAGAGTATTTTTTTTATGTTTGAAGCGGAGGGCCAAGCTTCCGTGAGGGCGGTGCAATGCCTGCCGACCAATATACCTAGTCCAATCCATGGCTAGAGTGCAAGGCCTTAGGGTTGGGACCGCAACAAACGAGGGACACCAGTCGCCAAACTCGCCGGGGACTCGAACCCCACCTCCCTAGAAATTGACACACTCACTCAAACAGTACTCACTCACTTACAGAAAACAGAGACTCAACAATGGAACAGTACGGAACCCAGTACAGTACAACACCAAAGGAGACCAAGCACATGGGTTACAAAACGGAAACATACAAAAAGCCACTGTGCAGTACACCAATAAAGGAGACCCAGCACCAGTGGCACAAAGACACACTCAGTCAAGCCGGGGTGAGACACACGAACTCAAGCAAACAGGAGTGACCAAAAAGGGGGGATAGACACGCTCACTCAAGCAAACAAAGCTGGCTAGAAGGAGAAGGCTAGATTCCCATTGACAACAGAAGCCACAGTGCCACGGGCACCCCACTGTTGATGGAAGAAGCGATGACGCCTGCTCGACGTGAAGCGCTTAAAGAAGATGCTGAGATGGAATTTCAGGCGGGTCCTCACGCGAGCGATGACATCCACAGCGCCAGGCCTAGAGTTGCGGAAACGAAAGTCGTTGCGAGATTGCCAGACAACGGACTTACAGAGGTTAAGAAGTTACACATAGACATGGGGAGTGACTCTCAACTCGTGAGAGTTGAGGGCAAAAAGAATATTGCGGAGGAGCAGGGCGGGGCACATCGGGGAGAAACCAAACAACAAAGACTGCAACCAAGAAAGAACACTCTGAGCCAAGGGCAGAAGAAGAAGAGGTGCTCCAGTGTTTCCACCGGGGCACCACAAAAACAAAGCAAAGGAACATAGAGACCAAAGGAGGCCAGGCGCTGTGCGGTATATAAGACGCCATGCGCAATCGTCCAGTTGAGGTCAATGACATGACGATCCAGGTGGAAAAGGGACAGGGAGCGCCACGTAGTGGGCCAGTCCAAATTGGCGTAGACGGTGTTAAATTTCCCCACACAATGCGGTGGGACCATGTTCTCGGACAATAGGTAGTGGTAACAGAGACAAGTGGACATATCGGAGACTGGAGTACAGACGAGTGGGGTGGACGAACCATCTACAGGCGAATGTTTCAGAGGGGAAAAGGAGTCATTGAGGCTCCTCCAAGCCAGCAACAGGGATTTGTAGAAAGGTGGCAAGACCCTGGAGTCAAAGGAAAAAGGGCGGGAAAAGATGTCAAAGGGAGAGACACCAAAACGAGACACAAAGCAAGAAGACAGAGAGACACACCAGCCAGAGGGAGAGGAGACGAATCTCCTCACCCACTGGCCAAGTAAAGCATTGACCTTATACCGAACATCAACGACAGAAAAGCCACCAAAGACAGCGGATTGGGTCACGGCAGAACGAGAAACAAGTTCCCGCTTTCCAGACCAGAAAAAGGAAAAGGCTAATAAGGAGAGCTCCTTGCACACCCAGGCCGGCATGTGGATGAGCGAGGCCACATACCAAACCCGGGAGAGTGTGAGGGCGTTGATAACAAGGGCCTTGCCACGGAAGGAGAGAGAACGAGAACGCCAAGATTTAAGAAGATGGTGCACCGCATCGATCCGGGGGCGCCAGTTGTCTTCTTCAAGGTTCCCAGGACCAATGAAGACGCCAAGGACCTTAAGCTTGGAAGACGACCAATCGAGCTGAACAGGAGGGTCAAGAAGGCCACTCCAGCCACCAAGCCAAAGGCCCTTTGACTTGGCCAAGTTGAGCCTAGAGCCAACAAGGTGAAACAAGCTGAAAGCCTCAAATTCGGCCTTAACTGCATCATCGGAAGAGAGCACCAATGACGTGTCAGCGGCATACTGAATGATGGGTGAAATTGGGCCAGCGTTGGGGAGGGGGATGCCCCGGATGCGAGGGTTGGAGCGAATGTTCACGGCAAACAGCAGGACATACAGAAGCGGTGACAGGGGACAGCCCTGCCGGACACCCCGGGACAACTGGAAGAGGTCAGTAAGATGGCCGTTGACATTAACCGAGCTCCTCACCTGGCAGTAAAAGAGCTCTACCCAAGACACGAAAGAGGGGCCAAAACGCATATCTTTCAGAGTAGACACCATGAAACCCCAGTCGACCCTGTCAAATGCCTTGTCTTGATCTAAAGAGAGGATGGTGACAGGGGAGCCGGAGGATGACGCAAAATCGACGACATCCCGCAGAAGGGAAACGTTCTCCTCGATGTACCGCCCTGGGACTCCACACGTCTGGTCTTTATTGACGACTTGATGTACGACCTTCAAGAGACGGCCGGCGATACATCGGGAGGCGATCTTGTAATCTACGTTGAGTAGGCTGATGGGCCGCCAGTTACATGGGTTGAGGCGGTCACCCTTCTTAAAAGACAGGGAAATAACACCACTGCGCTGAGACAGAGAGAGGCGACCAGAGAGGAGACAAGAACTGAGAGTGAGAGTATAAATCACAATTTGTCAGCGGTAGTACTAAATGTAAAACTCACCACTCGCGCGAAAACTATCACAAAGTGGAGATTTTGAACACTTCAGTATCCCCTCATTATAGCAAATGGAACAGGGATTTTATCACAATCATTTCCCACAAATGTAGCTTTTTTTCAGGGAATCTTTTACATGCTTGTGCATTATTTTGGCTTTGAGCCTTGAGAATTCTTTTCTTGATAACAAAGTGCCTACAACATTGCAAAGCTTCTTTCTTTCGGTGTTGCATGGACCGAGGAGTACAGATTTGTCACTGATGAGCCAACAGGCAAAATCTTCTCAGTTATTAGCTTGATAATCTCCGTAGACTAACGTTATTGAACCGAACTATCTCCTTCTTCCTAGTGAGTCGGCCACCTCAAGGGGAAATTAAAGAGGCCTTTGACTTCTTGTCGTGTAAATCACCGGAAGATTGCGTTATATTCATCTTTCTTTAAGCTTATAAAAGATATCCGGAAAAATGTGGAAAATAATGGTGATGAAGTCGCTGTTCTTTTTCCTAAAGAAACTGAAGTAATCCAGATTACGTATTAACCATGGGAGTTTCATTCCAGTTACGAGTTGCGCTTTCCGTGTGGATAATGAGTAGTTTGAGAGGTGGAATTATAAGGCTATTATTTCATTGAATCTTTCATGTCGAACTTTGTTTTGATTTTTTCTTGATCAATACATATGGAAGAAAACATTGACTGACTCGATTGCACTGCGGCGGTGGTAAGTCTCTCGCTATCATATCTTATGCAAATTTTCTGACAGTTTTCTAACAGTTTTGAGATGATTAGAGATATCTCAGATTCGAAATATCTCAGTTCCTGTCACCCCGAAATGACAACTGCCCGAACTTGCTCTTTTTAAGGAGAGGCAATTATGTAGTACAAATTGCTATTGGGGCAACTGGGTTTTACATGTAGTACTACCGCTGACAAGTTGCGATTTATACTGCCACTCTCAGTGTTTATGAACGTTCAATCAAAGTTTTCTCTTCTTTTGGTTGTTTTTACCTCAGAATGCGCGGAAATCTGCTGAAATATCGAAAAAATGTCCATTTCTCGTCTTCTTTGGAGCGACCTGGTGGAAACTTCGAGGAGAAATTCAGCGTCATGCCATCGTGATAATGTACATGTTCGTGACAAATGACCGATGTTACGATATATAGTTTCGTGTAGATCAGCCAACTTTAACATGTTTCGATTGACAGACAAGTATAACGGTGTATCGTCAGAGGATTTCGGATTGCTCAGATTCCCATGAAAGAAGGTACAGTACTCGGAATCTGGATGATATGCACACGATTTAAGGTAGATGTTTGTAGCTACGTCGGGTAGTCCTTTATGAAGGTTGATCAATTTTTTTTATATTTAAGAGATTTCTCTTCGAGATATTGCTTCGAGATTTCTCTTCGGGATATTGCTTACAAGATAACATTATTTCAATGTCATCTACTTTTCATTTGTCTGAAGCGTTTGCTGTTGAGAACATTTGATGTAAACATTGCCAATTTATGCAATATCTAATTTTTGAGTTTCAGTTCGAGAATCGTTGTACTTTTGGAGAAATTTAGACAAACGTTTTCCCTGTTTTACCCTAGAGCAAAAATGACCGAGGCTGTGCCATGATCAGTAACCTATTGGTGTGTTCACATTCACTCCAAGGGAAGATTGAATTTATCAGAATAAAGACAAATGATGTCACTGTCTATGTTAGAAGTACCAATCTGTAATGTTGTATTTAGTTTGAGATAGAGAAATAAACATTTTACACTTTTTTACGATGTTTTTGTATATTACCATGGCAAGAAGAATGGTGGAACCTTTAAAAAGGGCATTTTTGTGCATCCCCCTGAGTGCCTAACTGCATGCAAAATTTCAAGGGGGGTTGAAAATTTTCATTTCCCAAGATGTTCGTTTCTTACACAGACACGTTGGATGACTGAATAGTGGACTGACTCACTGGCACTTGACTGGTTAACTGAGTTACTGACCGACTGGTCACTGACTGGTCTTTGACTGGCTGACTGGTTAATTGACTTACTGGTTGACTGACTCACTGGTACTTTAGTGGCTATCTGACTGGTTAACAAACTTCTTGACCGACTGGTGACTGAGTGGCTTCTTGACTAGTGACTGACTGGCTGACTGGCTAGTTGACTGACTAGCTGACTGAATGGTTGACATACTTAGTGAAACTCGACTGGATATCTGAATGGTTAACTGAATTCCTGACTTACTGCTGAATGAGTAGCTAATTACCTACTGACTGACTGGCTAACTACCTGGTTGACTGACTGTTTGACTTAAACGTTAATTGACACAATGGAACTTGACTTGCTATCTGACTGGTTAACTGACTGACTGACCGACTGGTGACTTAGTGGCTAATTGACTGGTGACTGACTGGATGACTTGCTGGTTGACTGACTGGATGACTGACCGGTTGACTGAGCCACTGGTACTTGACAAGGTATCTGACTGGTTAACTTACTTGCCGACTGACTAGTGACTGAGTGGCTGACTGGTTGGTTGACTGACCTGCTGACTGAAAGGTTGACTGACCCAGTGGTACTTTACTGGCTATCTGACTGGTTAACTGACGCTCTGACCGACTCGTGAATGAGTGACTAATTGACTATTGACTAACTAGCTGACTGCCTGGTTGACTGACTTGCTGATTTAAAGGTTTACTAACTCAATGAGATATAACTGGCTATCTGACTTGTTAACTGACTTGCTTACCGAGTGCTAACGGAGTGAGTAATTGACTGGTGACTAAGTTCCTGGTTTACCGACTGGCTGACTGAAAGATTGACTGGTTAGCCGAGGTGCCGACCGACTGGTGACTGAGTGGCTAAGTGACTGGTGACTGACTGGTTGACCGGCTTTGACCGACTGGATGACTGAATAATTGACTGTCGCAGTGATACTTGACTGGCTCTCTGACTCGTTAACTGACTTGCTGACCAACTGGTGACTTAGTGCCTAATTGAATGGTGCCTGAGAGGCTATACTGGCTGGTTGAGTGACTGGCTAAATGAATGGTTGACTAAATGAATAGTGCTTGACTGGTTATCTGACTATTCAACTGTCTTCCTGACCGACCGGTGACTGAGTGGCTGGATGCTAGTTGACTGACTGCCTGACTAAAACGTTGAGTGACTCAATGGTACTTGACTGGCTATCTCACTGGTTTACTAACTCGCTGACCGAGTGGAGAGTGAGTGGCTAATTGACTGGTGACTGACTGGCTGGTTGACTGAATGGATGTGTGAATGGTAGAGTGACTTAGTGGTAATTGACTGGGTATGTGACTAGTTCACTGACTTGATGACCGACTGGGGACTGAGGGGCTAATACACCTGTTGACTGACTGGCTGACTGGCCGGTTAACTAACTGGCTGACTGAATGGTTGACTGACTTAGTGATACTTGACTGGCTGTTTTGTTTGTTGGTCCATCGGTCTCGATGATGACGTCTATGTGCGTGGGTGGGTTCGTTGATGACTGAGGAGTCCAAGGCGGGAACGGCAAACACGTCCACAGTGGGAGAAGGAAACTCGCCAGAAGGTTTGGGTGTCTCTGCTGCTGCCTTCCTTTTAGCGCGAGTCTCACTGACGTTGGCTCGCCAGTGTGCTTCGAAGGCCTTTGTTGCTTCGCGCGTCAATGCACGCCATCCAGTGCGATCCTGTGCACACTCCTCAAGCTGCTTTGTTGCGATGCCTGTGTAGGCGATGTTGGCCTTGATGCAGTCTTTAAAGCGCTTCAGTGGCCTGCCTTGCTTTCTCTTTCCCTTACTGAGCACTCCGTAGAGGAGTTGCTTTGAGATTCTGTCACTGTCCATTCGGATGATATGCCCCGTCCATCTGAGCTGGGCTTTGAGAATCATAGCCTCAATGCTGGTGGTTTCTGCACGGTCCAAGACCTCAAGGTTTGTGATCATGTCCTGCCATTTGATTCCCAGGATTGAGTGCAAGCTCCGCATGTGGAAGTGCTCCAGCAGTTTGATGTGTCTTCTGTGTAGGGTCCATGTCTCACAACCATAGAGGAGACTGGTGAGGACAACTGTCTTGTAGACCCTAAGCTTGGTAGACTGCTGGATGTTGTGTTGGTTCAGCACACGAGCTCGCAGTCTGCCCAGGGCTTGGCTTGCCTTACAGATCCTGGCGTTAATCTCTTTGTCAAGGGAGCCGTCGCTGGAAATGACACTGCCGAGGTATATGAATTCCTCTACAGTCCGCAGTTCCGTTCCGTCGATAGAGATAGATAGGCAGTGGTCTGTTGTGAGAGGACTGGGCTGGAACAGCACTTCTGTTTTTCCCAGGCTGATGGTGAGGCCAAACAGGCGGGATGCTTCAGCAAACTTGTCGACAGTGAGCTGGAGGGTGGATTCCGTATGAGCCATGAGGGCACAGTCGTCGGCAAAGAGGGCCTCTAGGATCAGTTTCTCAATTGTCTTGGTCTTACCGTTGAGGCGTCGAAGGTCAAAGAGAGAACCGTCCAGTCTGTACCTTATGTATACTCCGTCCTCGACGTCTTTGACAGCGTGACTGAGAACACAGGCGAAGAAGAGGTTGAACAGTACTGGGGCAAGGACACATCCCTGTTTCACACCGTTGGTAATCTCAAAGGGTTCAGACGCCTCACCTCCAGAAAGCACTAGACCCGTCATGCTGTCATGAAATAGACGGATCAGGGTCACAAACTTCCTGGAGCAACCAAGTTTTTGAAGAACTGTCCACAGTGCAGCTCTGCTGACAGTGTCAAACGCCTTGGTCAGGTCGACAAACACTGCATACAGATCCATATTCTGTTTCCTGCACTTCTCCTGTACTTGCAGGACCGCAAAGATCATGTCAGTTGTGCTGCAGCCTGGACGGAATCCACACTGGGCTTCTGGTAGGTTGTGCTCAGAGATGTTGAAGATCAGGCGATTCAGGATGATGCACGCCAGAATCTTACCAGCAATAGACAGGAGTGATATGCCCCAGTAGTTGCCACAGTCAGATTTGCTGCCCTTGTTTTTGTACAGGGAGATGATTGTGGTGTCTCTGAACTCCTGGGGCATGTCCTCTTCGTCCCATATGTTGCAGAGGAGGCTGTAGAAGGCGTTAAGGGTTACTGGTCCTGCAGCCTTGTAGATTTCTGCAAGGATCCCAGCCTTACCGGGGGCTTTTCCTGAGCTGGTCTGCTTGATGGCCTTCTGGACCTCCTCCATGCTGGGAGGGAGGTCGAGGCTGTCTATTGTGAGTCTCTGAGGGATCTGGTCCAGTGCTTCATTGCTAACAGTAGAGGATCTGTTGAGAAGGATGCTGATGTGTTTCCTCCATCTTTCGTTGATGGCGTTCTTCTCCTTCAGTAGAGTGCCATTTGTTGACAGGAGAGGGATTGTATTAGGCCGGGACGGTCCGTACACTGCCTTGATGGTGCTGAAGAACATCTTCGAGTTTTTCATATCAGCCCATAGTTGGACTTCTTGGGCTTTGTTCTTCCACCATTCATCCTGCATGTGGCGTAGGGCGGTCTGGGCTCGGTGCTGAAGGTGTTTGAAGTGATCATGCTTAGAGACGGAGGAAAGATCATTCTGCTAGGCAACAAATGCCTTCTACTTCTCATCTAATAGCTGGGTGATGACTTGATCCTTCTCACCGAACCAGTTCTGGTGCACTCTCTTCTTTGGACCATGTATCGATTGAGCTGCCTCCTTCACCATCGAGCTAAACTGGTCCCATTGTTGTGTAGGGCTTCCAGTGAGTGGTCCGTGGGAGGTTATCTTGTCGTCCAGCCTGTTCACAAAGTGGTCTCGGTGATCTGAATGGTTGAGTTTGGCGATGTTGAATGACGACCGGATGAGCTTGGGCTTCTTCTGACGAGTGGGGGCGATGTAGAGCTTGACGACAGATCTGACGAGTCGATGGTCAGTCCAACATTCTGCTCCTCGCATAGCCCTGGTAATCCTGAAGTCTCTAGCATCTCGTCTGCGGCAGATAATGTAATCAATCAGGTGCCACTGTTTGGACCTTGGATGCATCCAAGTTGATTTGTACTTGTCAGCTTGCCGAAACAGGGTGTTGGTGATTGTCAGGTTGTTCTCTGCACATAGGCTCAGGAGTAGCAGGCCGTTGGAGTTCATCTTCCCCGTTCCATGTGGTCCCAGCACTCCATTCCAGTTCGTGTAGTCAGAGCCGACGCTTGCGTTAAAGTCACCCAGCAGTAAGAGTGTATCTCCGCTGGGTACATCCTTTACGAGGTTATTCAGATCCTCATAGAAGGTTTCCTTTACTTCGTCACTGCTGGTCATTGTTGGTGCATATGCACTGATGATTGTAATATGTTTAGGCGTTTAGTGGAAAACGAAGCTTCATTAGTCGTTCCTTGATGGTAGAAGGGAGGTCTGGCAGCTGCTTCAGGATTGATGTCTTGATTGCCAAACCTATACCATAAGTTCTTTTTTTGGCTTGAGCTTTGCCTTTCCAGAAGAAGGTGTATCCCCCTTTGAGCTCAGCAACGGATCCTTCATCTGCTAGGCTAGTTTCACTTAGTGCGGCAATGTCAATGCTGTAGCATGACAGTTCTTTTTCAACAAGGGCTGTTCTCCTCTCTGGCCTTGTTTAAGTTTCCCTGTCCATAAGTGTTCGGACGTTCCATGCTCCAAAATCATCTGTTTCATTCTCTTTGTGTTTCGACCGCAAAGGTGGTAACACTGCCAGCCGCGGTAGACTGGCCAGTCGGTGATGGGACAAGCAATGTTTGAGACACCTTTTCTAGTCTCCTCCCTCATTGGAGGGTGAGCAGTGCTATCCTAAACAGGGCTGCTCAGTCACCTGAGAAAACGCCGAACTCTTCTGTTTTCCCAGGGTCAGAAAGAGAGCGACTCTCATCTCCAGGCCGCCTACGTGCAGGGTTGGAGCTACAACTGCCAGTGGGTACCTCCACCTGTTGCTTCGCCCTTTCCCCATCGCCGTAGGACTTTGATGATAGCGGGATACAGAAGAAGAGTTGAGATGTTCAGAAAAAGCTGCACATAGAGTACCTGTGTGGGAAGTTATTTATAGTGGGAGGGTCGTTGCACGCGGGCGATCCCACTCTCTCGGCCTATGAAGTTGAATTCTAGTGGTATGTAGAGACGTCACGACTGGAAACTTCTTTGGCTGCAGTAGATGACCCCGACGTCTTCTGTGTCTTGTTGTGCTCTTGGCGCTCTACAACACCTTGCTGTCCCCGCCTTTGTAGCCGTTGGATCAGATTATCCCTTCCGCCCAGTCCACTGGGTTCAGTCTTCACATGCTTGGGTAGACATTCCCTAGTTCACCGAGGGTTTCAGACCTGACGGCTACCCTCACCTGGTTTAGCCCGCCTGTCGAAGCGGTTTACCAGGCTGTGGCCGCTGCGAATGCTACAGCTACTTGGAGCCACGGGTGAGAGTTGAGTGTCAGGTGCAGACCAAAACGGATGGACCACTCCAGAGGGTGCGATATGTCTCCCCGTCAGAGGTACTACCGCTCCCTGGCACCCCATACACCCCTGGACTGGCTATCGGACTGGTTAAGTGACTTGTTGACTGATAGGTGACTGAGTAGCTAATTGCACTGTGACTGAGTAGCTGACTCCGTGGTTGACTGACTCAATGTTACTTAACTGGCTATATGACTGGTTAACTGACTTGGTGACTGACTGCTGATTGAGTGGCCAATTGAGTGCTGACTGACTGGCTGGCTACCTGGTTGACGGACTGGCTCACTGAAAGGTTGACTGGTTCAATGGTACTTGACTGGCTATCTGACTGGTTAACTAACTTGGAGACTGGCTGCAGAGTAAGTGGCCAATTGAGTGCCAACTGGTTGGCTGACTGCCAGGTTGACTGACTGGCTGCCTGACTGGCTGTCTGAAAGGTTGACTGACTCAATGGTACTTCACTTGCTATCTGACTGGTTAACTGACTTGCTGACCTACTGGTCACTCAATGGCTAATTGACTGATGACTGACTGGGTGAGTGACTGACTGGCTCACTAAGTGTTTGACTAATTCAGCGGTAGCTGAGTGGCTCTCTGAGTGGTTGACTGACTGGCTGGCTTAAGGGTTAACTGACTCGCTGGTACTCGACTGGCTATCTGACTTGTTAACTGGCTTGCTGACCGACTGGTGACTGAGTGGCTTTTTGACAGTGACTGACTGACTGGTTGTGTCGTTATGATTGAACAGTTGACTGATTCAGTGGCTCTTGACTGGCTATCTGACTGATAAATTGACTTGTTAAGCGACTGGAGACCGAGTGGCTAATTGACCGCTGACTGAGAGGCTGACTGGCTGGTTCTCGGATTGGATGACGGAAAGGTTGACTGACCCAGTGGTACTTGGGTGGCTCACTGACTGGTAAACTGACTTGCTGACTGAGTGGTGAGTAAGTGGCTAATTGACTGGTGACTGACTCGCTGATTGACTGACTGGCTGGCAAAGTAGTTGACTGAATCCTTGGTACTTGAGTGGCTATCTGACTGCCTTACTGACTACGTGACTTGATGGTTGACTAACTCACTGGTATCTGACTGGTTATCTGACTAGTTAATGACTTATTGACTGGTGAGAGACTTGCTGGTTGACTGATTGGATGATCTGAATGGTTGACTGACTGGATGATCTGAATGGTTGACCGACTGGATGATCTGAATGGTTGACTGACACAGTGGCAGCTGACTGGCTATCTAGTTGGTTAACTGACTTGCTGACCGACTGGTGACTTAGTGGCTAATTGGCTGGTGACCCACCTGGCTGACTGGTTGGTTGACTGAGTTGCTGATTGAATGGTTGCCTGACTCAGTGGCACTTGATGGCTATTTGACTGTTCAACTGACTTACTGACCGACTGGTGACTGAGTGCCTAATTGTCTGGGGAGTTAGAGGCTGACTGGCTGGTTGACTGACTGGATTATTACATGGTTGAATGACCCAGTGGTAGTTGACTGACTATCTGACTGGTTGCTGAGCTACTTACCGACTGGTGATCGTTTGGCCAGTTGACTGCTGACTGATTGGCTGGTTTACTGACTGGCTAACTGAATGGTTGACTGACTCCATGGTATTTGACAGGCTATCTGACTGGTTGCCTGACACTCTGACCGACTGGTGAATGACTAGTGAAATGACTGTGTCAGTGATTGATTCACGACTGCTCAGCTGACTAATTCGGTGACTGCCTCGCCGAGCAAATGGTGATTGAATGGCTAACTGACTGGTGACTGACTATTCGTTTACCGAGTAGCTGACTGAATTCCGTTGGAATTACTGATTGGCTGACTGAATGAATGACTGACAGGTTGACTGGCTGGCTAACTGACTTCTTGACCGACTAGGAACTGACTTGGTAAGTGAATGGTGACTGATTGGCTAATTTGCTGACAGACTGAGTGTTTGACTGACTCTCTGGTATCTAACTGGTTAACGGACTGGTTGACCGACTGGTAATTGACGGACTGGTTCACTGCTTTGCTCACCAACTGATAGCTGACTGCTTCAGTGACTGGCTGTCTGAGTCACATGTAGCTGAGAGATTGACTGACTCGTTGAGTAGCTTGGTTACCAACTAGAGACTGGCTGGGTAAATGAGTGGCTGGCTGACTGATTAACTGACTAACTGGTTGGCTCACTAACTGGTATGTGACCGGCTGAATGACTGGCTAACTGCTCTCCTGACCGATTGGTGACCGGCTAGCTGACTGATGACTAGCTTGCTGACTGGCTTGTTGACTGAGTTACTGTTACCTAACTGGTTCACTGCGTTCCTGACCGACTTCCAACTGACTGTCTAACTGAGTGATGATTAACTGGCTTAATGACCGGTTAACACTGATTTACCGACCGAATGGCACTGACCGAGTGGCTGACTGATTAACTGACTGGTTGACTGACTGATTAGCTGACCGGTTGACTGACTGACTGACTGAGTGACTGACTTAATGGTTAATGAGTGGCCAATGACGGACTGGTCGACCGAGTGATTGGTACGTGACTTGCCCCTTGATTACTTCAGTGACTGGATGATTAACTGGTTGACTGACTGCTAACTGACTGTGTGACCGATTGATTGACTTAGACGTTAGTACCTGACTGATAGACTGAGTGTCTTATTGACCGACTGGTAATGGAATGACTGGGTGGTTACTGACTCTTCTGACTGACTTGTTGACTGACTGGCTGACTGACTTCCTGAATAACTCGCTGGTATTTGACAGGAAGACAGACTATCTGGTTTACTGCCTAGCTGACCAACTGGCGACTGACTTGGTGACCGACTAGTCAGTTACTTGTGACTGGCTGACTGACTGGTTGACTTCCTCCCTGGTACCTGACCGGGTGACTGACTCGTTGACTGACTGACTGGTACCTAACTGGCTATCTGATTGGTTGAATGACAGGATGACTGACTGCTTAACTGACTGGTTAACTGACCTCCTGACCGACTCATGACTGACAGGTTTTACTGACTAGCTATCTGGGGTGACTGACTGACTGACTGACCGACTGACTGTTACCTGACCCGCTGATTGGCTTGTTGACTGCCTGGCTGATGGAATAGTGACTGACTGGCTGACTGACCAGTTACCAGCTAACTGACTGGTGACTACCTACATAAATGATCGCTTGACTTAGTGGTTGACTGACTCACTGGTACTTGACCGGCTAACCGACTGGTTGACTGATTTGCTGACCGAGTAGTGACTGACTGACTAACTCACTGATAACTAACTAGATAATTGATCGGTTGACTTCCTAGTTAACTGACTCACTGACTCACTGGTACTCTATCAGCTTATGACTGGTTAACTGATCGGGCGACTGACTAGTTGACTGACCTGGTGACTGACTAGTGACTAACTGGGTAACTGACTGGCTGACTAACATGTGACTGACTCGTTGACTTACTCATTGGCACTTGACGGTCCAACTGACTAAATTATTTTTGACTGAGTGGCTGACTGAATGGTAGACTGACAGGTTGACAGACTGGGTATTTCACGTGTTGACCGACTGGTGACAGACTGATTAACAGACTGGCTTACTGACTGGCTTACTGACTGGTTCCTGACTGACTGACTGTTTGGTTGACCAAGTCACTGTTACCTGACTGGCTGACTGACTTTTTCAGTGCTCTGCTGACCGACTTCTGCTTAACTGGCTAACTGATTGGTGACTAATTGTCTGACTAATTTATTGACTGACTGGCTGAGTAAGTGGTTAATTGCCTAATTGACTGATTGGTTGACTGACTTGCTGAGGGACTGACTAATGAAGTGACTTACTGTTACCCGACCTGGTGACTAACTGGATTAACTTACTGGTACTTGACCTGGTGACTATCTGTTGGACTTCCTTGCTGGTGACTGACTCGGTTACTGAGTGGTGACTCTGAATGAATGGTTGACTGGCTCAGTGGTGCCTGTTTGGCTATTTGATTGGCTTACTGACTTGCTGACCGACTGACTTGGTGAAGGATTGGTTGACTGACTCAGTGGTACCTGACCGGCTGAGTGACTGGTTGATTGACTAGTTAGGTGACTGGTTGACTGACTTACTGGTACCTGATCGGTTGACGGAATGGTCAACTGACTGGTTCATAGAATGATAGAGTTAATTACGGACTGGCCAGAGACTGTCTGACTGATTGGTTGACTTGGTGGCTGGTGCCTGACTGGCTATCTAACCAGCTAACTGACTTGCTGAGCGACTGGTCACCGACTGCCTAACTGACTGGTCACTGACTGGCTGACTAACTGCCTGTTTGACTGACTCACTGATACCTTATTAGCTATGTGACTGGTTAGCTGACTTGCTGACCGACTTGTGAGTGACTGGCTAAATTATTGATGACTGATCAGCTGGCTCATTGTTTGACTGCCACATGGTGATTGAGTGACTCAGTGACTGGCAAATGACTTGTGACTGACTGGTTGACTGACTCGTCGGTACTTCACCGGCTAACTCACTAAATTTGCTTTGACTGAGTAATGGATGACTCACTGGTTGACTGACAGGTTAACTGACTGGTTAACTGACATTTTGACCGACTGGCGACTAAGTAACCTGGTGTTTGACTAACTGGTGTCTGACCGAGTGACTTACCTGTACTTTGTCGGTCACCGCCTTGCTGACCGACTGGTGACTGACTGGCAAACTGATTGGTGACTGATTGTCTGACTGATTGGCTGACTGGGTGGGTGACTGGATGGTTGACTGCCTGATCGACTGACTCATTACTGACTGGTTGACTGACTTGTTGACGGTTTGGTAACTAACTGGCTTGCTGACTGGTATCTGAAGTCGTCACTGACTGCTTCAATGCCTTGCAGACTGACTGGCGACTGACTTGGTAACTTACTGATGACTGTCTGGTATACTGACTTCTTGACTGACTGATTGACTGACCTAATGGTACCTAAACCAGAGACTGACTGGTTGACTGAGAGGCTATCTGACTGGATGGGTTTTTTTCTGACCAACTTGTTATTGACATGCTAACTGGGTGGTAGCTAACTTGTTAACTGACTGGTTGACTGACTCACTGGTATTTGACTGGATTACTGATCGGTTGACTGACTGGTCTACTTACTGGTTGACTGACTGCCTGCACCTGATTAGCTGACTGACTGGCACCTGACTGACTGACTGATTGGTTGACTATTTTACTGGTACCTAACTGACCATCTGACTGGTTAACTGACTTGCTGACGGACGGGTGACTGACTGGCTCACTGATAGTTGACTGGCTGACTGACTGACTGGTTGACTGACTCACTGGTACCTGACTGGCGTAGTGACTGTTTGCCTGAGTGGTTAACTGATTGGTTCACTGACTTACCGACTGGTTACTGGCTGGTGCCTGACTGGCTGAATGACTGGTTGACTGACTGACTGGTAAGTGATTGATTGACTTACTAACCGACCGTTAAACTAACTGGCTGACTGACTGGTGACTGAATGGCTGACCGACCGGTTGACTGAGCCAGTGGTACCTGACTGGCTCACTAACTGGTTGACTGACTGACTGGTTGACTGACTGGTTGACTGACTGGTTGACTGACTGGTTGACTGACTCAAGGGTATCTGACTGGCTACATCACCGGTTGAATGACTTGCTGGCCGACAAGTGACTGACGGTAACTGACCGCTGACTGACTGGCTAAGTGAAAGTTGATTGACTCACTCATATCTGACCTCCTTGCTGACTAGATCACTGACTGGTTGACTGACAGGCTAACTGTTAAGCTGACCAGGTGGGTGACTGACTGATTGACGGACTGGTGGACTGACTATTGACTTACTGACTGACCTGTTGACTGACTGATTAACTGTCTGGCTGACTGGCTGGCATCGTAACTGACTTGTGACTCACCCACTTACTGGTGACTTACTGACTGACTGAAATGGTGATTAAGTCGTTGCCTGACTGTTTTGCCGACTGACGGGTTGATTTGCTGAATGGGTGACTGTCTTGTTAACTAACTGGCTGACTGACTGGTTGACTCAGTCACTGACCTGTCGACTGACTGACAGATTGACTGACTGGCTAACTGACTGGTTGACTGATTAGCTGACTGGTGACTCAGACTAGTGGTGACTGACTCTGACTGACATGGTGAATAAGTGGTTGACTGACTGTTTTTCCGACTGACTGGCGGATAGAAAAGTTTGCATTTTTTTGATTTTTTATAGAGAATTGATTTCTTTTTTTCCTTTTGATTTTGATTTTACTTTACCTTGTATTTTTTTTTCGGGTATTCCGAGCATTCCGTTTCCGAATACCGGCATTCCTTATTTTCCAACCGGCGACTCCACGACTACTGATAACTGACTGGCTGGCTGACATGTTGACTAAGTGGTTGAGTGACTTTTTCTCTGACTGACTGGTTCCCTAAGTGGCTGACTGGTTTGGTGACTAACCGGTTGGTTGACTGACTTACTGACTGGTAGACTGACGGGCTTACTGACTGGTTGACTGTCTGACTGACCTGTTGACTGGCTGGTTGACTGGCGTGTTGACTGTCTGGTCGACTGATTGGGTAACTGACTGCCTAACTGACTGGCTGACTGGTTGACTGACTGAGTTGCTTACTGACTGACTAGCTGTATGACTCGTGACTCACCGACTACTGGTGACTGACTGGCCGACTGACCTGTTGACTAAGTGCTTGACTGACTGTTTTTCTCATTGACTGGTTCACTGAACGGCTGACTGACTGCTCGATATACTGACTGATGGGCTGACTGACTAACTGATTGACTCACTAAATGGCCTACTGACTGGTTGACTGACTGACTGACCCGCTAACTGACGGAGTGACCTAGTGGTTGACTGGTGTGGTGACTGACTGGGCGACTGACTGGTTAAGTGACTGTTTGAGCGACTTGCTGAGGAAGTAAGTAAGTAAGTGCGTCAGTCAGACAGTTGATCAGCCAATGAATCAGCAAAATAATTAGTTAGATCACCAGTGAGTAACCTACTCAGTCATTTGAGCTAGTTAGTTCAGTTAAGCTGGTTTGGCCACTGGAGCGGATTCCGTTAATTAAGGAAGTTGGGTTATGGCAACCGAGTGGTGCATTTGAGGCAGTTGGGCGATTTGGGGCAACTCAGTGATTTAGAACGGATTGTACATGGACCCAATTTGGTTCGAGGAAATTCAGACACTTCTACAGTCAGTTAGCCACTAAGTCAATCGACTAGTCAGACAGTCAATGAGAGAGATAGTTGGTAAGTCAGTTAATTACTCAGTCAGTCAGCAGGTTAGTCAAGCAGTGAGTTAACCGGTCAGTCAAACAGTCAGTCACTCAGTCAAAAAGTCCATGAAGTAGTCAGTCAACCAGTTAGTCACCATCAAGTCAGTCAGTCAATCAGTTAATCAACCAGGCAATGAAATAGTCAGTCAGCCAGCTGGTGATTAGTCATAAAGTTTGTCATTGAAAAAATCAGTCAGCCAGTCAGTCATTAGTCAATCAGGAGAGCAGTCAGCCATTCAGTCAGTCAGTCAGTCAGCAAGTCAGTCAGCGAGTGAGTGAACCTGTCAATGAACCTGTCAGTCAACCAGTCAGTCAGCCAGTCATTATTCAGTCAGTTAGTCAAATAGTCAATCAGCCAGTCAGTAATGAGTCAGTCAGCAAGTCAGTCAACCAATTAGTTAGCCAGTCAGTCAGGCGTTGAGTCAGGAGGTCAGTCAACCAGTCAGTCGATCAACCTGTCAGTCAGCCAGTCAGTAAGGATATCAGTCAACCAGTCAGTCAGTTAATCAACCAGTCCGTCAACCAGTCAGTAAGCATATCAGTCGGAGACAAACTCATTTTTTTTCCACAGTCGAGCATAAGATGGAAGAAAAAAGGCAGCGGCTACGTTCTTGATATCGTTTAGGGTCCGATTGCTCAAAGAGCGGATGACGCTATCCAACGGATAAATCGTTATCCAGCCGATAAGTGTTACCAAAACGTACTGCCCTATCCATTAGATAGAGATTTATCTAGTGGATAGTGTTATCCGACCTTCGAACAACCGGGGCCAGATGCTAGTAAAATACCCAGAGAAACCAGGCTGACTTGAAATATGTCTATTCAGTTTGCTTGAATTGACTTGCTTCAAATTTCCTTAACTACTCAGGAGTCTAAATGCGGAATGTACGTGATTGGCGCAGATTGGGGTGAGCCATCTCTGATGACTTATTAAACATGTACCGCGAGTTACGATTCTAAAGCCGATTTCATAGGATACTTTTCTAGAGTTTTGGGTTTGTTTCTATGGTGTCATATTCGACGAATACTGTAATATGGTGGAACATGTAAATAAGATCTACAAAACGTCTTACTACCACTTAAGGAACATTTCTAAAATTAGGAAGTACCTCACTAAGGAAACTACGGAAATTCTTGTTCATGCATTTGTTAGTTCAAAACTAGACTATTGTAACTCTTTATTGTATGGCCTCCCTAAGCAGATGATAAGTAGTTTGCAGTCTGTGCAAAACACGGCTGCTCGTATCGTCACTTTAACCAAGAAATTTGATCATATCACCCCCGTATTGCTTCAACTGCATTGGTTACCTGTTCACTCTCGGATTCTTTTTAAAGTTTTATTGTTAGTTTATAAGGCCCTAAATGGTATGGCACCATTATATATCACGGAATTACTTAGTTATCGTACTGTTCACGTACGATACGCTTTACTGATCAAAACTTTCTGGCTGTTCCGAAGTCAAGACTTAAAACATACGGAGACAGGGCCTTTTCCGTTGCTGCACCTAAACTCTGGAACGAGCTGCCATTAGATCTTAGAAGTTTAGATACAATTAATTTATTCAAGAAACACTTAAAGACCGATCTTTTTAAAAAAGCAAATAATGTTTAACTTTTTGATATTTGGAATAGGATTTACTGTGATACTTTTATAAATAAGTCTGCAAATAGGTTTTTAATTTATTCATATTTTATTACCAGTGGGATCTTTCTAATTATTTTAATATTATCAATTGTAAAGCGTTTTGGTCATTTAGTGGAGTTAGCGCTATATAAATTATGCTAAATTAAATTAAATGTTTCTCTTCAGCCTTTCTTCAGCTTTTCTTCAGCAAGGAGCAAAAGTCAATGCTGAGGCTGTCAATGGTTTTGAGTCTTTGGGTGTTTTTGGTTGTGGAAGAAGTCGAGGGCTAATTTTGTTTGATTACGAATAGCCATCTCAAGTGATTGATTAAACATGTACCACGAGGTACCTCTTTAAAGGGGATTTCGTACAAAAAGTTTGCAGTGTTAAAAGCTTTTTGTTTGGTTTTTTTTTTGCTGGACAATAAGGAAGAGTCAATGCTTAGACTTTCAACTGTCAAGGAAAAAAAACTTTTATGCAATGTCAATTTTGGGAGAAGTTAAGTCACATATCACAGGACTTGACCCAGACCGATAAATTGGCTGTATCTGAAAAAAAGAGTGAAAAAAGAGCCACCACTTCTTCGTGATTAGCGACGACAGTAAAACCTTAAAGTTTAAGGGTGTTTATACGTGTCAAAGAAGTCAAAGGATGATTTCCCTTGTTATAAACCAACACAAATTTGGAATGTTCCTAAGCTTTTCGCTGACCGCTATGTTACCGCAAAAGCAAAATGTTTTAAGCCGTCCGTTTCAAATTTACCTCTTTCTAAACCGCGAACTAGTTTCTTGCTTTAGATGTCTTTAACTAAGGTGTGTAAATGAAAGTGTAAGCGACTGACACAGATTACGGATAGCGATCTCGAATGATCGAAGAAATATGTACCGCGAAGTACCTTTTTAAAGGTGACTTCATAGCAAACCTTGGTAGTCTTAAAAGCATTGTTTTTTCTTTCTTTGGCTGGACAAAGAGGAAGAGTCAATGCTCAAGCTGTCAACTGTTATGAGAGAAAAATTTTTATGAAATGTTATTTTTTTCCGAGAGGTCAAGCCACATATTACAGAATTTGTCCAAGGCGAACAATTGTCTACATCTGGTACATTCTCCACATTCAAAAGCTCGATTAAAAAAAACACTTCTTGCAGTCTAAGTCTAAAGGTGCTTAAAAGTGTCAATAAGAAAATGTCGATAACCAGTATGCGTTTTCTTGCCTCTTTAAGTCGTTAGTAAGACCTAACATATAATGAGGCGAAATTGTTTAAAAACATAAAGCATCGCACGTTTCAAGTAGAAGTACTTATTATTCAATCTTTAAGCACTCTCTTAAGTTAAAAAAACACAATTATGATGAAATATTTGAAAAATCAAAGTATACAAAGCTCTTTAATGACATCAGTAAAAAAGGCACACACAACTTACAATTCCTCAATTCGCTCCGACGAAGGGCTAACGCTGGAAACGTCAGCGTTTGTAATCGTTACGGTGGCCGATTTACCATTTCAACTTTGTTGATATATCCAAATTATTTCGTTACCCCACCGACGCAGCCCCAAACAGTTTCTTTCGAAACTATCAGCCTTTATTATTGCCAAATGACTAGTCTTTTTTAAGGTCGAGGTGTTTTCACGCTACGAACCAATATTGTCTATCAGTTTTTCTGAATCGTCGTCTTCTGTTGTTAAGCACCGATTAATTGTCTGTAATGTGACTATGTAGCGAATACTGTATGTTAGCTGGAATGTACGCAATTATTGTTTCAGATCGAACCTGCACTACGTTAGACCGCACTATGTTACACTGCACTACTTCGTTCTACTCCCTGTCGCGACTATGAATTTTGCTATCGTATTTTTTTTTTAGCTTCTCTCATCACCCTAGTGATTAGTATAACTCGCGAACCTTGAACTGTAATTAAACGTGTGTTAATCATTCTGCAAGCTGAGTTCAAATTGTCTATCGCCTCGCATATCGCTATCCTTATAATTGTTAAGTTTCTGAGTAAGTCGCAACCTTAGGATCTCGACATTTATATGCACAATGTTAAAAATTATAGGAATATAGTTTAGGAATGACCAGTGAATGAATAATGATAATTAATGAATGATTATAGTTTAAGAATCACATAGAAAAAAGCTAGTTGGACATTTCTCAGGTAAAAACCTTTCTATGTCCATTTCCTTAATTTGTCTTTTAAAACTGTTCGAGTCACATCGTGTCCATACTTTTCCCGGTAGTTTGGACCATAAATAAGGCCTTAGATTTCCGATAGAATGCTCTCCATAGGCTACTGTATTATGTCTCAGTATAACAAAGTCTTGTGTACGTAAATTGTAATTATTTTCCATTGTTTGGAATAATTCAGAGATGTACTTTGTAGGCTGAACATTAACACCATCAGGTCTTGTAGTCTTCTATTACGTAAAGTAGGTATTCCTGCTTTCTTTAACAGATGTTCGTATGTTGACGCACTGTCCTTTCTCCTATATCATCTCCAATTTCCACCGATCAGATGCTCTAAGGGATATCCAAACAAGTGAGTAATAGTTTAGCTTCGGGATAATTACCGCTTTAAACGATGTAACCTCGTCTTTTCGGGAACTAGGGTCTTCATCCTCAACAGGACACCAATTTTGCAGTTTGCTTTCTTACAGACTTGTTGAATGTGTGCACCAAAACTAAGTTTATTATCGATAAGAACTCCTATTAGTGTTAATGATCTTGTGCATTCAATTTCTTCATTATCAATGACAAATCTGCGTCTCTTGCGTATTATAATAATATACATTAATAATAATAATCATATGAACATATCCAGTGAGTGGCAGGGTGGAGGACTTGAACCCTGGCCACCGGATTTCAAGTCCAGCACCCTAACCACTCGGCCACGCCGCCTCCTATTAGCTTTTGGAGCTAGAAACATTGCCTGGAGTTTGCCTTTGTTTGACTACAGGAAATTATTTTCATACCAGTTGCATACAATCTTAGCCTCTTGTTTAACAGAGTAGCAACGTTTTGAGTGAGCTGATGAGAGGCACATATTTGATGGTCGTCTGCATACATAGAAAAATCACAGTTTTTATTACTATAACCGCCGCCTGGTTAGCTCAATTGGGATAGCGCCGGACTGCTGTGCGGGAGGTCGAGAGTTCAATACCGGCCGGACCAACACTCAGGGTCTTCAAATTAACTGAGAAGAATATGCTTCCTTTCTTTAACATCAAGAATTGGTTAGATATTCTAGTCTTCTCGGATAGGGACGAATAAATGGAGGTCCCGTCTCCTGCAGGGTTAGGGGCAGGAGACGTTAATTTCCCACGCACGAGATCACTGTGTGATGGATGTCCTCCCCTGGGGTGGGTTGGGTGGGTAACAGCGCTTTGGACAATTAGTGGATTTTAGCGCTATATAAATAAAATTATTATTATTATTATTATTATTATTATTATAACTTGAGTGATTCTGAAACATCTTCCACAGCAATGGTCCGAGACATGACCCTTGAGGGCAGCCTTTTTTTTACCGTTCAAAGAGGTGTTAACGGTGGCAAGCTTAACCCTTCCTTGCCGGTCTTGGAAATTCGATCTTAGGAGACGTAAATGACACGTCAGAGAAATTATAGGCTTGTAGTATCTTGACCATGAGCGACTGAAGGAGAGAGTGAAATGCTTTGAAAATATCCGTATCTGTTGAAATGTATGAGAATTTGAAACAAGAGCAGGGGTAAAAACCAATATGCCGTCGTTAGCTATGTAAGGTTAGCTTACTGTATTGATTTCCTGATCCAACACGATGCTAACTTCTAAAATGTGCTTGAAATTGCGGATTTAACCACGGGGTGCCTAATTAAATTAGGTCGTAACGTAAATGACGATGTTGCGATTTTCACAAAGTTCGGCCTGGTTTTTCCGTACAAATATGAAACGCCTTAAACTTATTTTTGTATCCTCGAAAGCAACGCTATTTCCACTCATCATGAGCTTAACTTGAACCGATTCTGAGTTATACCGCATGGGGAAAATGATAATTGAAAATTGGATGCGAAATGCGATAATTGGATTTTGAAATAATTGTGATTTTTAAAAGTGTGTGGTGAGCTCAAAATGATCCCGTTTTAGACTTAAGCCATACCTCAATTCTTTCTATACAAATCTGTTAAATTGATACGCGCTTGCTTTGTTTTGCGATTTTCATGAGCAAAGCGCATTTGCCTCTACTCGGGGCACTGATTTCCGCCATTTTAAGTCTGGGGAAAAAGACCTTACCACGTTTCTAAGCTCCCTATAAGGCATCTCTGGCTGGAATATGAGGATAGTAATTTCTCGGTCGATGTGCCGCCTCTTACGCGGTCTTGAAAAAAGTCGCTCTTAAGAAGACTGCGTTTTTGACCTTTTGTCCAAATTTCGCAGAAACATTACATTTCACCTGGACCTAGTGTTTTCTTACATATTTCAACGCAATCTAATGAAAAAAGTGCGTTTTGCTTGTTTACAGATATTTTTTGCAAAAACCGGCGCCAATGAGTAAATTGCCTCTGACTGCCTGACCGACTGATGGACTAGCAGGCTGACTCTTTCACTTACTGACTTGCTGACTTAGAGGCTGCGTCACTTGGTGACAGACAGCGTTACCGACTGGCTGACTGAGTGGGTGACTGCTTGGTTGACTGACTGGCTAACTGATGGGCTTGCAGACCGTTAAATAGCCTTGAATGACTTAATTAATTCCATCTGTTTCAAATGAGTAATCAGTTCTAATCACCCAACTGCTCCAAATGAGCCAATCAGTTCCAATGACCAAACTCCATTAAGTCACCCAACCATCTGAAATGAGTGAATTGCCTCAGATTACCCAATCAGCCACAAACTTCCCCAAATGACTCAGTCCAATAAGGGAATCCGTTCCAGTGACCCAACTTACTTTATTGACCCTACCGGCTCAGATTACTAAATTGTCTCCGAGTGGCTGACTAAATGGTTGGTTGACAGCCTGGCTGACTGACTGGCTCAGCAACATGTTGACCGACTGGCTGATTCACAGGCTAACTGATCATTTGATTGACCGGCTGTCTGACTTTGATATGGACTGACTGTTTTGCTGACTGATTTGCTTACTAAATGGTTGACTGTAGGTTGTAGGTGGACTGACGTGCCCACTGACTTGGTGGCTGAGTAGTTAGCTGACTGGTTAATTGACTAGGTGACTGACTTGTTACTGACCGACTTACCGGTGACTGACTGGCTGACTGACATCTTGACTAAGTGGTTGACTAAGTGGTTGACTGACTTGCTGACAGATTGGTTGACTGACTGGTTGACTGACTGGTTGAGTGACGACTGGCTGACTAACTGCTAACTAACCTGGTAGCTAAGTAGCTAACTGACTGTTCAACTGACTAGGTGACTGACTTGTTAATGACTGACTTATCGGTGACTAACTGGCTGGCTGAGATGTTGGCTAATTGGTTGACTGACTGTTTTGCTGACTGACTAGCAGACTGACTAGTTGACTGACCACTTGACTGACGTGCTGACTGATTGGTTGACTGACTGACTAGTGTTTTCTTTATGGATTTCAACGCAATCTAATGGAAAAGTGTGCATTGGCTTGTTTGCAGAGACTTTTTTGCAAAACCGTGTTTTTTAGTCCGATTTGAGCTAGAACCAAATAAGTGTTTTTCACTCTGGAGTCGTATTTCGCTGAAAATATTGCTTCTGACCTAGACTTACTGGTTTATTAGTAGGTTTCAACGAATTCTAAGGAAAAAAGTGTGCCACCGAGTTATTCTCCTCTGACTGACTAATGGCTGACTGGTTTATTTACTCACTGGCACTTGACCAGTTCACTGACCGGTTGAATGCCTTGCTGACCAACTAGTGAGTGATTGGCTCACTTACTGACTAACTGGCTGACTGACTCACTGGTACCTGACTAGCCATCTGACTTGTTGACTGAAATGCTGACCGACTAACGACGGGCTAACTGACTGGTGACTGACTGGTTAACTAACTGGTTTCTACCTGACCGACTAAGAGACTGACTGGTTGACCAACTAGTTGATTAACTAGTGACTGACTGGCTAACTGAATAGTTGACTGACTCACTGGTACCTGACTAGCTGACTGACTGGTTGATCGACTCACTGGTACCTGACTGGCTATCTGAGTAGTTCACTGACTTGCTGACGGACTGTCGGATAACTGGACAACTGACGGTTTGACTGACTGATGATTGACTGGCTGACTGATGATGGACTCGCTGACTGACTAGCTGACTGACTGGGTGAGTGACTGGTTGACAGACTCACTGGTACCTGATCGGCTTAGTGACTTAATATCCTTTCACTGACTGAGTGGATGACTGAATGGTTGATTGAAAGGTTGACTGAGTGGTTGACTGACTTGCTGACCAACTGGTGACTACCTGGGTAACTGACCGTCTGACTGACTGAGTGACTGACTGGTCGACTGACTAGCTGATACCTGACCGGCTGACGGACTGCCTGGGTAACTGACTGTTTGACTGACTAACTGACTGTTTGACTGACTAACTGACTGTTTGACTGAGTAGCTGGTACCTGACCGGGTGATTGACTGTTTGACTGCCTTGCTGACGCACTAGTGAGTGAGTGGTCGACTGACTAGCTGATACCTGACTGGCTGACTGGCTACCTGGGTAACTAACTGTTTGACTGACTTACTGACTGTTTGACTGACTGGCTGGTACCTGACCGGCTTACTGACTAGCGACTGACCTGCTGACTAGCTGGTTGGCAGACTCACTGTTACCTGTCCAGCTTTAAACCTGGTTGACTACCATATTAACCGACTGGTAACGGACCGGCTAACTCACTGATGATTAACTGGCTGACTGACTAGTTAACTGAGGGGTTGACTGACTTACTGGTACCTCAATGGTTTACCAAGTGGTTGACTGACTGATTGACTGACTGGTTTACTGACTGACTGAGTTAATGGTTACTGACTGATTGACGGGTTGATTAACTCACCGGTACCTGACCAGCTGACTAACTGGTTGACTGACTCACTGGTACGTGACTAGCCATCTGAGTTGTTGACTGACATGCTGACCGACTAACGACGGGTTAATTGACTGGTGACTGACTGGTCAACTAACTGGTTGGTACCTGAGCGGCTGACTGACTGGTTGACTGCCTCACTGGTACCTGACTGGCCATCTGACTTGTTGACTGACGTGCTGACTGACAAACGACGGGCCAATTGACTGGTGACTGACTGGTTAAGTGGTTGACTGACTTGCTGGTAGCTGACCAGCTTACTGAATGGTTGCCTGAGTGGTTGCCTGGTTCATTAACCTGGTGACCAATTGGTGACTCACCAGCTAACTTACTAGCTGACTGACCGACTGGTGACCTGGTAACGGACTGGTTGACTGACTCACTGGTACTTGATCGACTGACTGACTGGTCGACTGACTAGTTGACTGACACACTGGTTCATGAATGGCTGACTAACTGGGTCACTAACTGGTTGACTGACGGAATAAGTTAACGGTTACTGACTGGCGACTGACTGATTCAGTGACTTGTTGACTGAGTCATCGGTACCTGAGTGGCTGTCTGACTGGTTAACTCACTCGTGACTGACCAGTTACTGACTGTCTAACTGACGACTGAGTGATAATCTCACTGACTACTTGACTGACTCACTAGTACCTGACCGGCTGACTGAGTGGTTGATTAACTGGTTGACTGACTGGTGACTCACCGGTTGACTGAGTGCTTGACTGACTCGATGGTATCTGACCAGCTGACTGCCAGCTTGACTAATTCACTGTTACTTGACTGGTCCCTTGAGTTTTTGACTGCCTTGCTGACCGACTGGTCACTGATTGGCTAACTGACTGGTGACTGACTAGCTGACTGACTCACTGGTACTTGACCGGGTAACTAACAAAGTCTCCCTTACTGACTCAGTGGTTGACGGGATGGTTGATTGACAGGTTTACTCACTGGCTTACTGGCGTGTTGGCTGAGTGGTGACTGACTGGATAAGTGACTGGCTAACTGACTGATGATTTTTTAAATGAGGGATTGATGGACTGAGTCACTTGTTCCTGACTGGTTGAGCGAGTGCGTCAGAGCTTTGGTGACCTGCTGCTCATTGACTGGCTAACTGACTAGTAACTGAGTGTTTGATTAGTGACTAGCTACTTCACTGGTTGACTGCGTGGTTGTCTGACTGGTTGACTGACTAGTTGACTGAATGGTTAACTGACTAGCTGCTGTCTGACTGACTGGTTAACTGACTTGCTGACTGTTTGACGAGTTACTGATTTACTGATTGGTGACTGTTTGCCTGCCTGACTGATTGACTAGTTGACTGCTGACCTACTAGTACTTGACACGGTGACTGACTGGTGGATTCCTTTGCAGACCGGCTGGTGATTGACTTGGTAACTGACTGGGTGACTTTCTAGCTGACTGACTCATGATTGACTAAATGACGGATTGATGGACTCACTCACTTTTTCCTGATTGGCTGACTGAGTACGTCAGGGCTTTGCTGACTGGCTTCTGATTCAGTGGCTAACTGACTAGTAACTGAGTATCTGACTGTCTTCGTTGTTTCAGGCGGTTTTCCGCCAAAGACCAGACCGATCAGTGTGGAAGCCGAATTCACTCAACCGTCTGCTTTTGCATTTATTAAAATGCCTTCTCGGTCGCGGGCTATTGTCTCGCATTCGGATAAATCGTGCATCGTGGAATATAAGCATGCATGCCTCACGCAAAGGTGTCTTGGAAGTCAAGTCAAATTCCCTCGCGAGCAGTTGTCGTTCTTGTTGTCGATCCACTGTCGTCATAGTTCGTCGCGCTACATTGATAACACAAAGACAAAGTACGGAAAGTCCAGGATTCCGTATTACTCTAATAGTACGGCGACTTACCAGCTGTTAATGGCCTGTGGCGACGTCCATCCACAACCGGGACCTACATTAACATCCACGAAACCAAAGCCAAAATCATCCTCGATGCCAAAGCTTCCAGTTTGCGAGAAAACTGTACAGAGAAATCATAGACGCCTGGAATGTGAAAAATGCATTGATTTCATTCATCTTCGTTGTGCTGGTGTAACAAGTTTCAACCATGTGAAGGCAAACTTGCCCGGAATGTGGATCTGTTGTAACTGTGCGCTATCAATTCTGCCTTTCCATGGTCAATGTGATCTAGACCAATCAGGCCCGTCTGAGGCCTGTTACGAAATGCAAGCTAATGATGAGATATTAGAGACATTGATCGATAAATCCAGCTCGCTGAAGTTGATGCACTTGAATACGCAAAGTATGCTTTCGACATTTAATGAATTTGCTTTGACAGTCAACAAATACCCCCTTGATATCATAACTCTAAGTGAGACATGGATGAAGAACAATAAGGATCGACTAGAATATGTCTCACTCCCTGGTTTCTCGAAGGAATTTCGGAATCGGGACAATGTCAAGGGCGGTGGGGTGGGGGCTTATATTCGAGACAATATAAAATACAAGCGACGAAAGGACATCGAGAACACCCAACCTGACATGGAACACCTCTGGCTGGAAATTCAAGGAAAGAACAAGCACAGTAAACTTTTGCTGGGGAGTTTTTACCGGTCAGAAGCCATGCACAGACCTTCGGTATGGCTGGACAAGTTCGAAGATCTCATCGGTTGCATTATTGCGCAGTGGGATGGTCTTTTCCTTCTTACAGGCGACGTGAATTTCGATCTGTTGGGCATACCGGACGCCCCAACGCGGCGATATATTTCCCTACTTGACACCCTTAATGTCAAGCAAATCATTGACAAACCTACAAGAACAACAAGAACATCACGAACCTTACTGGATCACATTATTATCAATGATCCATCCAAAATAACATTACATGGTGTGATACCGTGCAGTATTGTGAGTGACCACGATGGCCCCTTCGCGTGTCTAAACATCCGCATAGCTCGTTATCAGCCAAGATATAAGTACATCAGAAACCTGAAGAACTTAAATGAGACAGGTTTCTTTGAGGACTTCTCCGCACTACCATTTTCGCTAATAACATCAACTGATGACCCTGACGATCAATTAGAGACTCTCAACAACTTGTTTAACGACTGCCTTGAAAGGCACGCACCCCTCAGAAGGTGCCGTGTGACACGTCCTCCCGCCCCGTGGATAGATAACGAAACAATACTTAACCTCCAGTCACAAAGAGACAAACTGAGGCGAGAAGCGCATCAGTCAAATTCAGAATCTTCTTGGTCTGCTTTCCGGGAAGTACGAAATAAAATAAAGAGCGCTATACGTAAAGCTCGTAAAGCTTTCATGGAAAAGGCTTTGCTGTCCAACAAATCTAAGGAAGTCTGGCGCATGGTTCACCGCGTACTCCACCGCTGTCGACAGCCTTTAAGGTTCACCCAGACAAGCTTAATCTTCATTTTGCTACGACCGCAAGGAGAACGCTTGATGTTGAATCGACCAACCAAGATGAACTTTTCCAGTTCATCCGCGGTCTTACGGATAAAGAGGGTGCCTTCCACCTAGAAAGTGTTACACAAAGAGAAGTCCTGCGAACCCTTAAACAACAGCGAGGTGACTGTTCGACTGGACCCGACCAATTGCCTGCCCGGTTTGTAAAGCTGATTGCTGGATGCTTGGCCGGCCCACTCACAACTATCATCAATAACTGTATTTCAAAGTTGTACTTCCCGCATGCCTGGAAACTCGCGCGTATCAGCCCCATTCCAAAAGTTGACACACCTGTCTCGGAAGATCACTTGCGTCCAGTGTCGATTCTTCCCGTACTTTCTAAGGTATTTGAGAAGCTTGTTGCTTCGCAAATGACTGATTTCTGCATTAGAGAATATCTCCTTAGAGACACCATCTCGAGCTTTCGTAAGGGGCATTCGACCTCTAAGGTACTCTTAGGTATAAGGGACGACCTAGTGAGTGCCATGAAAAGGAAAGAGGTAACTCTTATGGTACTAGCAGACTTTTCGAAAGCATTTGATACCGTTTGTTTTAAAACGGCGATAACCAAGTTGCATCATCTCGGTTTTTCAAAGTATGTTCTCGAATGGCTGGCTAATTACCTATGCGGCAGGAGACATTACGTTCAAATTGATGATCGCAAATCGTCACCTGTGCTCTCCGAATTTGGAATCCCCCAAAGCTCAATCCTTGGACCGATGTTGTTCAATCTCTACGTCGCGGATCTTCAAGATATTCTTCCACCTACAGTCAAAAGTTTCCAATATGCCGACGACACAACATTAGACACTAGCTGTTCTACACCGCAGATCACATCTCAAGCGGAAAGCATGAATGCAACCCTGGCAGGCCTCGGCGCCTGGTCAAATGACTCAAACTTGGCCCTAAATTCTAAGAAAAATCAAGGCCATTCTTATCTCAGCTCCACAGGTGGCTCATGTTGACTCTCTCGGAAATCTGGAGTTGGGATTAGAAATCTCCGGTAAACCACTGGAACGTATAAATGTTACAAAACTCCTGGGAGTACACATTGACTCAAATCTTAAATGGGAATTTCATACCAATTTTATTCTTAAATCTTGTTATGCGTCTCTGAGAACCTTAAGAAAAATAAGGAACTTTACTAATTTTAAACTACGGAAACATTTGGTGGAAACATTAATTCTGTCTAAAATAAGCTGCTGTGACATTGTTTTTTATCCACTACCAAAGTTCCTCTCAGCTAGACTACAAAGGCTCCAGTTCGCTATGGCTAGTTTCCTCACTTGTAAATATGTAAACAGTATATCTACCATTTTGGATCTTGGCTGGCTACCTATCCTGGAGCTAAGGGACTACTCACTACTAAAGATTATTTTTAAAGCACTGTATTCTGATAACTGGCCATCCCATTTAAATTTGCAAGTCGTTAAACCCGTTAGGCATCTCCGTTCCAGTGTTGCTCCAAGGCTTTATGTTCCATTTGTACAGGGCACCTTTCAGCATTCAGCAGCCATGATTTTTAACGAATTGCCAGCAAATATAAGGAATTGCACAGATTTTAAAGAATACTGCAGGCTCTGCAAGGCGTTCTTGAAGCCGCGCGCTTTGTCTTCCTTGTAAAGATATAGAAACAACCACCACCACCAACCAATATATTCTGTATATTTACTTTCATGTATAGTTTTTATTACAATTTAGTTAGTCATTATAAATTAGTTATAATATAAAATTTTAGTATCGTAGGCCTTCACAGATGAAGGGCCACACCTTTCTATGTGGATATACTGTGAATAAACCGTTATTATTATTATTATTATTATTATTATTATTATTATTATTATCTGACTAACTGGGTGACTGACTAGTTAACTCACTGGTTGACTGCATGATTAACTGACTGGTTGACTGACTTGCTCACTGTTTGATGAGTTTCTGACGTACTGATTGGTGACTGTTTGCCTACCTGACTGATTGACTAGTTGACTGCTGACCTACTGGTACCTGACCCGGTGACTGACTGGTTGAGTCCCTTGCCAACCGACTGGTGATTGACTTGGTCTGACTGGGTGACTTTCTGGCTGACTGACTGGTTGACTGACTTAATGGCATCTGAGCACCTGACAAACTGGTTGACTGATTGACATAATTACTGGTTATTGACTGGCGAGTGACTGCTGTTGATTGGTTGACTGACTTACTGGTGCCTGATTGGCTATGTGACTTGTTCAGTGACTTGTTGACCGACTGGTGACTGAGTGGGTGTGACTGGTGACTGACTTGCCAACGTACTGGTTGACTGACTCACTGGTACCTAACCGGCTGAGTGACTGCTTTACTGAATGATTGAGTGACTGACTTAATGGCCACTGAATGAAGAGTGACTGGCTGACTGACTGGCTGACTGGTCGACTGACTCCTTGACTGACTTTTGACGAAGTGGCTATTTGACTGGTGACTGACTGACTCACTGACTGGTTGACTGATTCACTGGTGCTTGACTCCCTTACTTCTTGGTTGACCGACTGATGGACTGACTGGTTCACTGGCTAGGTGATTTACTTGGTGACATACTTATTACTGGCTGACTAGTGTCTAACTGTCTGATTGGTTGACTGAATCAGTGGTACCTAACTGCCTGACTGACTATTTGACCGCCTTACTTACCTACTGGTAATGGACTGACTAACTAAGTGGTTACTGACTGGCTGGCTGACCTGTTGACTGAGTGGCTGCGTGACTGACTGACTGACACACTTCCTGGTAGCTGACCGGGTACCTATCTGGCACGCTACCTGGCTGACGCATTAGTGATTGACTGGCTTAGTGACTAGTTGCCTGAGTGGCTAAGTGAATTATTGGTATCTGACTGTGTATCTGAATGGTTGACTGAGTTGCTGACGCCATTAGTGGATAACTGACTGTCCGACTGACTGACGAGTGACCAGCTAACTGATTGGGTTACCACCTTGCTAACCGACTGGTGACTGACTTGATAAGCGACTGGTTACTGACTAGCTAACAGAGTGGTGACAGATAGCCGTCAAGACCCAGTGAGTCACTCAACTAGTCAGTCAGCTCGTCAGGTACCACCCAGAAAGTCGTCCGGTCATACAGTCAGTCAGATTGTGTTGACTAACTGGTTGGGTGACTGGTTGACTGAGTTGCTGACCGACTGGTGACTGACTGGCTTATTGATTGGCTAACTGACAGAAGACTGCTTGACTGAATGACTAGTTTACTGACTCAATTGGCACCTGACCGGCTGACTGACTGGTTGACTTGGCGCATGCTACTCTGGCCAAATTTCGCAGGAAACACCGGGTGCCAACTGGATTTTAGCGTTTTCTCACAGATTTTAACACAACTATTCAAAAAATTGCTTTTGCCTTGTTTGCAGATACTTTTTGCAAAACAGTGTTTTCACCGCGAGTTGAGCAAGACTTACCCATTTGTCTTTCTGGCCAAATTTCGCAGAAAACATCAGATATCAAGATAATTTTAGTATTTTCTTACGGATTTCAACAGAATCTATTAAAAAGAATTCGTTTTAGCTTGTTTGCAGATACTTTTTGCAAAACCGTGTTTTCAGCACGAGTTGACGAAGACTTGACCCAATTGATCTTCTGGCCAAATTTCGCAGGTAACATCAGATATCAAGCAAATTTTAGAGTTTTCTTACAGATTTTAACAGAATCTATTCAATAAAATTGGTTTTGGGTTGTTTCCAGACACTTTCTACAAAACGATGTTTTCAGGTCGATTTCAGCAAGACGGCGGAATTCACTGTCTAGCCAAATTTCGCAGAAAACATGGGGTATGAAACAAATTTTAGTGTTTCCTTACAGAATGCAACACAATCTATTCAAAAAAATTGGTTTTGGGTAATTTGCAGATACTTTTTCGCAAACTCGTCTTTTCTCTGGCAGTTGAGAAAGACTTGGCGCATATCATTCTCTGGCAAAATTCTGCAGGAAACATCGGCTACCAACCAAATTTTAGTGTTTTCTTTCAGATTTCAACACAATCTATTTAAAAAAATTGTTCTTGGCTTGTTTGCAGATAGTTTGTGGAGAAGCATCTTTCAGCGCGAGTTGAGCAAGACGACGCATTTTACTCTCTAGCCAAATTTCGCAGAAAACATTGGGTATAATGCAAATTTTAGTGTTTTCTTACAGATTGCAACAAAATCTATTAAAAAAATTGCTTTTCGCTCGTTTGCAGATACCTGTTGCAAAACCTTCTTTTAGCACGAGTTGACCAAGACTTGACCAAATTGACCCTCTGGCCAGATTTTGCAGGAGACATCGGGTATGAAGCAAATTTTAGTTAACTAACTGGCTGACTGAATGGATGACAGACTTAGTGATACTTGACTGGCTATCTGACTGGTTAAGTGACTTCTTGACTGATAGGTGACTGAGTAGCTAATTGCACTGTGACTGACTAGCTGACTCCGTGGTTGACTGACTCATTGAATCAAAAGTTGACTAACTCAATGTTACTTAACTGGCTACATGACTGGTTAACTGACTTGCTGACTTACTGCTGACTGAGTGGTTAATTAAGTGCTGACTGCCTGGCTGACTACCTGGTTGACTGACTGGCTGAGTTAAAGGTTGACTGATTCAATGGTACTTGACTGGCTATTGACTGGTTAACTGACTTGCTGACTGACTGCTGACTGAGTGGCCAATTGAGTGCTGACTGGTTGGCTGACTGCCTGGTTGACTGACTGGCTGCCTAACTGGCTGTCTGAAAGGTTGACTGACTCAGTGGTACTTGACTTGCTATCTGCCTGGTTAACTGACTTGCTGACCCACTTGTGACTCAATGGCTAATAGACTGAGAACTGACTGGGTGGGTGACTGACTGGCTTACTGAGGGATTGACTAATTCAGTGGTAGTTGAGTGGCTATCTGAGTGGTTGACTCACTGGCTTGTGTTAACTGACTCACTGGTACTTGACTGGCTATCTGAGTGGTTAACTGGCCTGTTGACCGACTGGTAACTAAGTGTCTAATTGACTGGTGACTACGTAGCTGGTTGACTTACAGGCCGACTGAAAGATTGATTGACTTAATGGTAGTTGACTGGTTAACTGTCTGTTTATTCGACTTACTACCTTACTGGTGACTGAGTGGCTAATTCACTGCTGACCTACTGGCTGAGTGCGTAGATGACTGAATGGTTAACTGACTCAGTGATATTTGACTGGCTCTCTGATTCGTTAACTGAATTTGTGACCGAATGGTGGCTGAGTGCCTCATTCAGTAGTGACTGAGAGGCTGACTGGCTGCTTGACTGAGTGGCTTACTGATTGAATGACCTAGTTGCTTATTAACTGGTGACTGATTGGGTAGTTAACAGACTGGATGACTGAATAGTTGAGTGACTCAATGGTACTTTAGTGGCTATCTGACTGGTTATCAAACTTTTGGTACTTGACTAGGTATCTTACTGGTTAACTGAGTTGCTGACCGACTGGTGACTGAGTGGCTGACTGGTTGGTCGACTTACCAGCTGACTGAAAAGGTGACTGACCCAGTGGTACTTGACTGGCTATCTGACTGGTTAACTGACTCTCTGACTGACTCTTGAATTAGTGACTAATTCACTATTGACTGACTAGCTGACTTCTTGGTTGACTGACTGGCTGACTTAAAGGTTTACTAACTCAATGGGATATAACTGGCTATCTGACTTGTTGACTGACTTGCTTACCCAGTGGTGACTGATGACTAAGTTGCTGGTTGACCGACTGGCTGACTGAAAGATTGACTGGTTAGCCGAGGTGCCGACCGTTTGGAGACTGAGTGGCTAAGTGACTGCTGACTGACCTTTTGACCGGCTGGTTGACCAACTGGATGACTGACTCACTAATATTTCACTGGCTCTCTGACTCGCTAAGTGACTTGCTGACCGACTGGTGACTTATTGCGTAATTGAATGGTATCTGAGAGGCTTTTCTGGCTGGTTGATTGACTGGCTGAATGAATGGTTGACTGAATGATTAGTGCTTGACTGGTTATCTGACTATTAAACTGCCTTCCTGATCGACTGGTGACTGAGTGGCTGGCTGCCTGGTTGACTGACTGTCTGACTAAAAGGTTCACTGACGCAATGACTGGCTATCTGTCTGGTGAATTGACTCGTTAACCGACAGGTGACCGAGTGGCTAATTGACGGCTGACTGAGAGGCTGACTGGCTGGTTCTCTGAGTGGATGACGGAATGCTTGACTGACCCAGTGGTACTTGGCTGCCTCCCTGACTGGTGGCTGACGCTGACTGTACTTGGCTGACTCTGACTGACTGGCTGGCTAAGTGGTTGACTGACTCATTGGTACTTGAGTGGCTATCTGACTGCTTTACTGACTAGGTGACTTGATGGTTGACTGACTCACTGGTAATTGACTGGGTATCTGACTAGGTAACTGACTTGCTGAGCGAGTATTGAGTGAGTGGCTGATTGACTGGTAACACCTATATTGTAGGTGGACAGCAGCCGTATGGGCTGCCTTAATTTAACCTACATTAATAAATAAAATGATGATGATGATTATGGTTGTTGACTGACTGGATGATCTGAATGGTTGACTGACACAGTGGCACTTGACTGGCTATCTGATTAGTTAACTGACTTGGTGACCGACTAAGTGGCTAATTGGCTAATTGGCTGGTGACCCACCTGGCTGACTGTTTTGTTGACTGAGTGGCTGATTGAATGGTTGCCTGACTCAGTGGTACTTGATGGCTATTTGACTGTTCAACTGACTTACTGAACGACTGATGACTGAGTGGGTTTTTGATAGTGAGTGACTGGCTGATTGAGTGCAGTTATGACTGAACTGTTGACTGATTTAGTGCCACTTGATTTGCTATCTGTGGTGGATTGACTTGTTAATCGACTGGTGACCGAGTGGCTAATTCACCGCTGACTGGGAGGCTGACTGGCTGGATCTCTGGGTGGATGACGGAATGGTTGACTGACCCAGTGGTACTTGGATGACTCTCTGTCTGGTTAAACTACTTGCTGACTGAGTGGCTAATTGACTGGTGACTGACTGGCTGATTGACTAACTGGCTGGTTAAGTGGTTGACTAACTCATTGGTACTTGAGTGGCCATCTGACTGCTTTACTGACTAGATGACTTCATTGTTGACTAACTCACTGGTACTTGACTGGGTATCTGACTAGTTAACTGACTTGCTGACCGAGAGTTGACTGAGTGGCTTTTTGACTGGTGACAGACTGACTGGTTGACTGACTGGATGATCTGAATGGTTGACTGACACAGTGGCACTTGGTGGCTATCTGATTGGTTAACTGACCGATGATCTGATTGGTTAACTGACCGACTAGTGACTTAGTGACTAATTGGCTGGTGAGCCACCAGGCTGACTGTTTGGTTGACTGAGTGGCTTATTGGGTGAATGAATGAATCAAAGCCTTTATTTAAAGAGGGTAGCACTCAATAGCCAGAGGCTAATAAACTTGTGGCCCTCAAATGGTTGCCTGACTCAGTGGTACTTGATGGCTATTTGACTGTTGAACTGACTTACTGACCGACTGGTGGCTGAGTGCCTAATTGACTGGTGAGTTAGAGGGTAGCTGGCTGGTTGACTGACTGCATTATTGAATTGTTGAGTGACCCAATGGTAGTTGACTGACTATCTGACTGGTTGCTGAGATACTGAGCGACTAGTGACCGAGTGGCTAGTTGACTTCTGACTGATTGGCTGGCTTAATGACTGGCTAACTGAATGGTTGACTGACTCCCTGATATTTGACTGGCTATCTGACTGGTTACACTCTGTCCGACTGGTGAGTGACTGGCGAAATGACTGTGTCAGTGATTCACGACTGCCTAGCTGACTGACTGGATGACTGCTTCGCCGACCGAATGGTGATTGAGTGGCTAACTGACTGGTGACTGACTAGTAGTTTACCGAGTAGCTGACTGAACTCCGTTGGAGTGACTGAGTGGCTAAATGAATGACTGAGTGACAGGTGGACTGACTGGCTAACTGAGTTCTTGACTTACTAGTGACTGACTTGGTAAGTGAATGGTGACTGACTGGCTAATTTATTGACAGACTGAGTGGTTGAGTGACTCTCTGGTATCTAACTGGCTAACGGACTAGCTAACCGACTAGTAATTGACTGACTCACAGACAGACTGGTTGACTGCTTTCCTGACAGACTAATAGCTGACTGTTTCAGTGACTGGCTGACTGAATCACATGTAGCTGACAGGTTGACTGACTTGTTGAGTAGCTTGGTTACCAACTAGGGACTGGCTGGGTAAATGACTAGCTGGCTGACTGATTAACTGAGTAACTGAGGAACTGGTTGACTGGTACATGACTGGCTGAGTGTCTGCCTAACTGCCGTCCTGACCGACTGGTGACGGGGTGGCTGGGTGATGACTGGCTTCCTGACTGGCTTCTTGACTGAGTTACTCTTACCTAACTTTGTTCACTGCTTTGCTAAACGACTTCCTGCAGACTGTCTAACTGAGGGGTGATTAGCTGGCTTACTGACTGGTTAACACTGATTTACCGACCCAAGTGCACCTGAGGGGCTTGCTGACTGGTTAGCTGACTTGTTGACTGACTGATTACCTGACCGGTTGACTGACTGACTGAGTGCCTTAGTGAATGGTTAATGAGTGGCCAATGGTGGAATGGTTAACCGAGTGATTGGTATCTGAGTGCGTTTCCCACTTGTTGACTGATTTGGTGACTGACTGGTGACCTACTCTCTAGCTGACTGGTGACTGGTGACTGACTCTCTAGCTGACTTGTTATCAACGGGCATACTGACCTGTTGACTCAATCACTGGTACCTTATTGGCCGCTTGACTTGTTAAGTGACTGGATGATTAACTGGTTGAATGACTGCTGACTGACTGTGTGACCGATTGATTGACTTAGACGTTGGTGCCTGACTGATTGACTGACTGAATGACTGCCTTACTCACCGGCTGGTAATAGACTGACTGGGTGGTTACTGACTCTGCTGACTGACTTGTTGACTGACTGGCTGACTGACTGCCTGAATAACTTGCTGGTAGTTGACGGGCAGACAGACTATCTGGTTTACAACCTGGCTGACAGACTGGTGATTGACTTGGTAACCGACTAGTGAGTGTTTTGAGACTGGCTGACTCACTTGTTAACTCCGTTGCTGGTCCCTGACCGGCCGACTGACTCGTTCACTGACTGACTGGTACCTGACTGGCTCTCTGATTGGTTTACTGACTGGATGACTGCCTGGTTAACTCACTTTCTGACCGACTGATGACTGACAGGTTTACTGACTGGCTAACTGACTGGTGCCTGACTGACTGACCGACTGGGTGGTACCTGATTGGTACTGCTAATAGACTCGTTGACTGCCTTCCTGGATTGAATTACTGGTACTTGACGTGGTGACTGACTGCTGGACTGCCTTGCTGGTGACTGACTCGGTTACTGAGTGGTGACTCTAAATGAATGGTTGACTGGCTCAATGGTGCCTACTTCGCAATTTGATTGGCCTACTGATTGGCTGAGTGACTGGTTGATATACTGGTTAGGTGACTGGTTGACTGACTGAATGGTACCTGATCGGCTGACGGAATGGACGAATGACTGGTTCATGGAATGATAGAGTTAGTTACGGACCGGCGACAGACTGTCCGACTGATTGGTTGACATGGTCACTGGTGCCTGACTGGCTGTCTAACCGGCTAACTGACTTGCTGAGCGACTGGTCACCGACCGCCTAACTGACTGGTGACTGACTGGATGATTAACTGCCTGGTTGACTGACTCACTGATACCTGACTAGCTTTGTGACTGATTAACTGACTTGCTGATCGACTTGTGAGTGACTGGCTAAATGAGTGTCTGATGAGCTGGCTCAATATTTGACTTCCAAATGGTGATTGAGTAACTCACTGACTAGCGATTGACTTGCAACTGACTGGTTGACTGACTCACCAGTACTTCACCGGCTAACTCACTAAATTTGCTTTGACTGAGTGAGTGTTGGATGACTCAATTGTTGACTGACAGGCTAAATGACTGGTTAACTCACATTTTGAGTGACTGGCGCCTAACTGGGTGTTTAACTGACTGGTGATTGACTAAGTGACTCACTAGTAGACTGACTCACCGGCACTCTGTCGGTTACCGTCTAGCTGACCGACTGGTGACTAACCTGGACACTGATTGGTGACTGATTGTCTGACTGATTGGTTGATTGACTGGTTTACTGAATGGTTGACTGCCTGATCGACTGACTCATTACTGACTGGTTGACTGATGTTGACCGTTTGGTATCTAACTGGGTTGCTTGCTGACTGGTTACTGTCTGGCTGACCGAGTTATTGACGAATTGACTGACTTACTGGTACCGGAACTCGTGACTGACTGCTTGAATGCCTTGCAGACCGACTGGCGACTGACTTGGTAACTTACTGGTGACTGTCTGGTATACTGACTTGTTGACTGACTGGTTAACTGACTTAATGGTACCTGACTGGCTGACTATCTGGTTGACTGAGAGGCTATGTGACTGGATGGCTTTCTTTCCGACGAACTGGTTACTGACTGGCTAACTGAGTGGTGCCTAACTTGTTAACTGACTGGTTGACTGACTCACTGGTATTTGATGGGATTACAGATCGGTTGACTGACTGGTCTACTTACTGGTTGACTGACTATCTCTACCTGATTAGCTGACTGACTGGCACCTGACTGACTGACTGATTGGTTGACTATTTTACTGGTACCTGACTGGCCATCTGACTGGTTAACTGACTTACTGACGGACGGGTGACTGACTGGCTCATGGATAGTTGACTGGCTAGCTGACTAACGTGTCGACTGACTCACTGGTACCTAACTGGCTTAGTGACTGCTTGCCTGAGTGGTTAACTGATTGGTTTACTGACTTACCAACTGGTTACTGACTGGTGCCTGACTGACTGAATGACTGGTGTACTTACTGACTGACTTACTAATAAACTGTTAAACTGACCGTGACCGACCAGTGACTGACTGTCCAACTGACGACTGAGTGATAACCTCACTGACTAATCTACTGACTTACTAGTACCTAACCGGCTGACTGACTTGTTGATTAACTGGTTGACTGACTGGTGACTCACCGGTTGACTGACTGCTTGACTGACTCAATGATATCTGATCGGCTGACTGCCAGCTTGACTGATTCATTGTTACTTGACTGGCCCCCTGAGTTGTTGACTGCCTTGCTGACCGACCGGTCACTGCTTGGTTTAACTGACTGGTGACTGACTAGCTGACTGACTGACTGGTACTTGAACGGGTAACTAAGAAAATCTCCTTGACTGACTCAGTGGTTGACTGTATGGTTGATTGACAGGTTTACTCACTGGCTAACTGGCGTGTTGGCTGAGTGGTGACTGACTAGATAAGTGACTGGCTAACTGACTGATGATTGACTAAATGAGGGATTGATGGACTGACTCACTTGTTCCTGACTGCTTGACTGAGTGCGTCAGGGCTTTGCTGACCTACTGCTCAGTGACTGGCTTACTGACTAGTAACTGAGTGTCTGATTAACTTGGTGACTGACTAGCGAACTCCTTGGTTGACTGCATGATTGTCTGACTGGTTGACTGACTAGTTGACTGAATGGCTGACGACTACTGACTGACTGGTTGACTGACTGGTTGATTGCCTTGCTTACTGTTTGATGAGTTATTGACTTACTGATTGGTTACTGTTTCCCTGCCTGACTGATTGACTAGTTGGCTGCTGATCTACAAGTACTTGACCCGGTGACTGACTGGATTAGTCCCTTGCAGACCTTCTGGTAATTGACTTGGTAACTGACTGGGTGACTTTCTGGCTGACTGACTGGTTGACTGACTGGTTGACTGACGTAATGGCATCTGAGCACCTGACAAACTGGTTGACTGACTGGTTGACTGATTGATATAATTACTGGTTATTGACTGGCGAGTGACTGTTGTTGATTGGTTGACAGAGTAACTGGTGCCTGATTGGCTACATGACTTGTTCACTGACTTGTTGACTGACTGGTGAGTGAGTGGCTGTGACTGGCGACTGACTGGCCAACGTACTGATTGACTGACTCACTGGTACCTGACCGGCTGAGTGACTGGTTGACTGAATGATTGAGTGACTGAGTTAATAGCCACTGAATGAAGAGTGAGTGGCTGACTGACTGGCTGACTGGTCGTCTGACTCTTTGACTGACTTGTGTCTAAGTGGCTCTTTTACTGGTGACTGACTGACTCACTGATTGGTTGACTGATTAACTGGTGCTTGACTCCCTTACTTCTTGGTTGACCGACTGGTTGACTGACTGGTTGACTGGCTAGGAGATTGACCTATTACTGGCTGACTAGTGTCTAATTGTCTGATTGGTTGACTGAATCAGTGGTACCTAACCGGCTGACTGACTGTTTGACCGCCCTACTGACCTACTGGTAATGGACTGACTAACTAAGTGGTTACTGACTGGCTGATTGACTTGTTGACTGAGTGGCTGAGTGGCTGAGTGACTGACTAAGTGACATTTATCTGGCGCACCTATCTCGCATGCTATCTGGCTGACGCATTAGTAATTGACTGGCTTAGTGACTAGTTGACTGAGTGGTTAAGTGAATTACTGGTATCTGACTGTGTATCTGAATGGTTGACTGAGTTGCTGACCCCATTGGTGGATAGCTGACTGTCCGACTGACTGACGAGTGACCAGCTGACTGATTGGTTTACCATCCTGCTAACCGACTGGTGACTGACTTGATAAGCGACTGGTGACTGACTTGATAAGCGACTGGTGACTGACTAGCTAACAGAGTGGTGACTGACTGGCTGTCTGACTGGACGACTTTCTCGATGGTACCTGACGAGCTGACTGACTAGTTGACTGACTCACTGGTTCCCGACGGCTGTCTGATTGTCTTGACTAACTGGTTGGCTGACTGGTTAACTGACTTGCTGACCAACTGGTCACTGACTGGCTTATTGATTGGTTAACTGACAGAAGACTGCTTGACTGAATGACTAGTTTACTGACTCAATGGGTACCTGACCAGCCGACTGACTGGGTTACTGCTTTACTCATGGTTTGGTGGCTGATTGGGTAACTGACTGGTACCTGACCAGCTGAGTGACTGGTTGATCTACTGACCTATTAATTATTTACTGACCTTTGAAGAGGTTGCAGACTGACTGTTTGACTGGTTGACTTGGCGCATTTAACTCTGGCCAAATTTCGCAGGAAACATCGGGTGCCAAAGGAATTTGAGAGTTTTCTTACAGATTTCAACACAAGCTATTGAAAAAAATTGGTTTTGGCTCTTTTGCAGATACCTTTTTGCAAAACCGTGTTTTCACCGCGAGTTGAGCAAGACTTACCGAATTGACCTTCTGGCCAAATTTCGCAGGTAACATCGAATATCAAGCAAAGTTTTGATTTTTCTTGCAGATTTTTACAGAATCTATTTAATAAAATTGGTTTTGGGTTGTTTCCAGATACTTTTTACAAACCGGGTTTGAGCAAGACGACGAATTTCACTGTCTAGCCAAATTTCGCAGAAAACATAGCGAATTAAGCAAGGTCTAGTCTTTCCTGACAGATTGCAACACAATATATTTAAACAAACTGGTTTTGGCTTGTTTGCAGACAGAGTGTAGGAAAGGTTGTTTTAGGGCGACTTGAGTAAGATTGACGTATTTTACTCTCTAGCCAAATTTCGCAGAAAACACTGGGTATCATGCAAATTTTAGTGTTTTCTTACAGATTGCAACACAATCTATTCAAAAGATTGCTTTTGGCTCGTTTGCAGATAGTTTTTGGAAAACGGTCTTTACAGGACGAGCTGACCGAGACTTGACTCAATTGACCCTCTGGGCAAAGTTTGCAGGAAACATCGGATATGAAGCAAATTTTAGGGTTTTCTTACAAATTTTCATACAATCTGTTAAAAAAGTTGGTTTTGGCTTGTTTGCAGATACTTGTTACAAAACCTTGTTTTCAGCACGAGTTGAGCGACACTTGACCCAATTGACCCTCTGGCCAAATTTCGCAGAAAACATCAGATAACAAGTAAATTTTAGAGTTTTCTTACAGATTTGAACACAATCTATTCAAAAAACTTGGTTTTGGGTTGTTTGCGAATAATTTTTACAAAACGGATTTTTGAGCCAGAGTTGAGCTAGACTCGACGGATTTCATTCTCTAGCCAAATCTCGTAGAAAACATTGGGTATCATGCAAGTTTTGGTGTTTTCTTACAGATTGCAACACAATCTATTCCAAAATATTGCTTTTGGCTCGTTTGCAGATACTTTTTGAAAGAGCGTCTTTTCAGCGCGTCTTGACCAATACCTGACTCAATTGACCCTCTGGCCAAATTTTGCAGGAAACATGAGATATCAAGCAAATTTAAGGGTTTTCTTACAGAATTTGACACAATCTGTTTAAAAAATTGGTTTTGGCTTGTTTAGAGATACATTTTGCAAAAACCTTGTTTTCAGCACGGGTTGAGGAAGACATTACGCAATTGACCCTGTGGCCAAATTTCGCCGGAAACATCAGATAACAAGCAAATTCTAGTTTCCTTACAGATTCTGTTGAACATAATCTATTACAAAAATTGGTTTTGGGTTCTTTCCAGAGAGAGAACGGACTTTTGAGCCCGAGTTGAGCAAGACTTGTCGGATTTCACTCTTAAGCCAAATTTCGCAGAAAACATGGCGTATGAAGCAAATTTTAGTGTTTCCTTGCAATTTGCAACACAATGTATTCCAGAAAATTGCGTTTGGCTCGTTTGCAGATAGTTTTTGAAAAACCCGTGTTTTCAGCGCGAGTTGAGCAAGACTTGATCCAATTGACCCTCTGCCCAAATATTGCAGGAAACATCGGGTTTCAATCAAATTTTCAAGTTTCTTTAGAGTTTTTAACACAATGTATTAAAAACTTGGTTTTGGGTTGTTTCCAGATACTTTTTGCAGAACGTTGTTTTCAAACCGAGTTAAGGAACTGAGTGGCTAATTGACTGGTGACTGAATGGATGACTGTCTGGTTGACTGACTGGATGACTGAACGGTTGACTGGGCCAGTGGTACTTGACTAGGTATCTGACTGGTTGACTGACTTGATGATTAACTGGTGACTGAGTGGCTAATTGACTAGTGACTAACTTGCTGACTAGCTGGTTGACCGACTGGCTGACTGAATGGTTGAGTAATTCGGTGGTACATGACTGGTTCTATGACTGGTTAAGTGGCTTGCTGACCGACTGATAACTGAGTGCCTAATTCACGTGTGACTGACTGGCTCTCTGTTCGGTTGACTAACAGGCTGACTGAACGGTTGACTGACTCAGTGATACTTGAGTGCCTATCTGACTATTTTATTGACTTCCTGACCGATTGCTCACTGAGGACTGAGTGGCCTACTGCGTGGGGACTAACTGGCTAAATGAAAGGTTGCCCTACTCAATGGTACTTGACTTGCTATCTGACTGGTTAACTGAATTGCTGACCTACTACTCACTCAATGGCTTATTGACTGATAACTGACTGGTTGGGTGACTGACTGGCGCACTGAGCGGTTGACTGACTGGCTGACTGGCTGAGTGCGTGGTTGACTGGCTGACTGAAAGGTTGACTCACTTAATGGTACTTAACTGGCTATCTGACTGGTTAACTGACTTGGTGACCGACTGAAGCTAGGTGACTGGCCTTTGAAGGGGCTGACTGACTGGTGGACTGGTTGACTTGGCGTATTTCACTCTGGCCAAATTTCGCAGGAAACAGCGGATATCATCTGGCTTTTAGCGTTTCCTCACAGCTTTAAAGATAACCTATTCAAAAGAATCGCCTTTGTCTTGTTTGCAGATACTTTTTTCAAAACCATGTTTCCTGCGCGAGTTGAGCAAGACTTGACCCATTTCATTCTCTGGCCAAATTTTGTAGGAAACATCGCGTATCAACCGAACTTTAGTGTTTTCATACAAATCTCAACACAATCCATTGAAAAAAGTTGGTTTTGGGTTCTTTGCAGATACTTTTTTCCAAAACCGTGTTTTCAGCAAGAGTTGAGCAAGACTTGACCCATTTCACTCTGTGGCCAAATTTGAAAGGCAACAGCAGGTATAACTCAATATTTAGTGTTTTCTTAGAGATTTCAATACAATGTATTGAAAACAATTGGTTTTGGGTTGTTTGCAGATGCTTCTTGGAAAACCGTGTTTTGAGCGCGAGTTGAGCAAGACTTGACCCAAATCTCTATCTTGCCAAATTTTGAAGGAAACATCACGTATGAGGGAAATTTTTAGTGTTTTCTTACAGATTGCAACACAATCTACTCCAAAAAATTAGTTTTGGGTTGTTTGAAGATACTTTTCGGAAAACCGTATTTTCAGCCCGAGTTGAGAAAGACTTGGCGCATTTCACTCTCTCGCCAAGTGTCGCGGAAAACATCGGGTCTCAATCAGATTTCAGCGCTTTCTTACGGATCTAAACACAATGTAGTAAAAATATTTGGTTTTGGCTTTCTTGCAGATAGCTTTTGCAAGTCTTTTTCTGATTCACTCAATTGCTGACCAACTGGTGACTGACTGTCTTACTGATTCGCTAACTGACAGAAAACTGTTGAACTGAATGACTTGTTGATTGACTGACTGGGTACCTAACCTGCTGACTGACTGGGTTACTGCTTTACTCACGGTTTGGTGACGGACTGGCTAACTCACTGCTACCTGACCGACTGAGTGACTGCTTGAGTTACTGACTTATTAATTACTGACTGGAGGGGCTGACTGAACTTGGCGCATTTCACTCTGACCAAATTTCGAAGGAAACAGCGGATATCATTTGGATTGTAGCGTTTTCTCACAGCTTTCAAGACAACCTATTCAAAAGAATCGCCTTTGTCTTGTTTGCAGATGCCTTTATCATAACCATGTTTCCTGCGCGAGTTGAGAAAGACTTGACCCATTTCATTCTCTGGCCAAATTGTGCAGGAAACATCGGGTATCAACAAAACTTTCGTGTTTTCATACAAATTTCAAAACAATCCATTGAAAAAAGTTGGTTTTGGGTTCTTTGCAGATATTTTTTCCAAAACCGTGTTTTCAGCAAGAGTTGAGCAAGACTTGCCCCATTTCACTCTGTGGACAAATTTGGAAGGTAACAGCAGCTATGACTAAATTTTTAGTGTTTTCTTAGAGATTTCAACACAATCTATTGAAAACAATAGGTTTTGGGTTGTTTGCAGATGCTTTTTGCAAAATCGTGTGTTCAGCACAAGTTGGGGGAGACGAGCCATTTAACTCTCTGGCCAAATTTCGCAGGAATTTCGCGGGTATCAAGCAAATTTTCATGTTTTCTTACAGATTTCAACACAATCTATTCAAAAATATTGGTTTGGGGTTGTTTCCAGATACTTCTCACAAAACCGTGTTTTTAGCACGAGTTGAGCAAGACTTGACCCATTTTAATATGTGGCCAAATTTGGCAGGAAACATCGCGCATCAACAAAAACTTAGTGTTTTCTTACACATTTCAATACAATCTATCCAAAAAAGTTGGTTTTCGCTTGTTTGCTGATACTTTTAGCAAAACCGTGTTTTGAGCACGAGTTAAGTAGGACTTGACCCTAATCTCTATCTGGCCAAATTTCGCAGGAAACATCGGGTGTCAAGGGAATTTTAGTGTTTTCTTACAGATTGCAACACAATCTATTGAAAAAAATTGCCTATGGGTTGTTTCCAGATACTTTTTACAAAACCGTGGTTTTAGCCCGAGTTGAGCAAGACTTGACCCATTTTACTATGTGGCCAAATTTGGCAGGAAACATCGCGCATCAACCAAAACTTAGTGTTTTCTTACACATTTCAATACAATCTATCCAAAATAGTTGGTTTTCGCTTGTTTGCTGATACTTTTTGCCAAACCGTGTTTTGAGCGCGAGTTGAAAGACTTAACCCAAATCTCTATCGGGCCTAATTTCCCAGGAAACTTCGCGTATCAAGGAAATTTTAGTGTTTTTTAACAGATTGCGCCACAATCTATTCAAAAAATTTGGTTTTTGTTTGTTTGCAGATACTTTTTGAAAAACCGTGTTTTCAGCCCGAGTTGAAAAAGACTGCGCATTTCACTCTGGCCAAGTTTCGCGGAAAACATCGACTCTCAACCAAAGTCTAGCGCTTTGATACGGATCTAAACACAATGTAGTAAAAATATTTGGTTTTGGCTTGCCTGCAGATAGTTCTAGCAAAAGTATTTTTCTGATTAACTCAATTGCTGACCAAGTGGTGACTGAGTGGCTAATCAACTGGGACTTACTGGCTGACTAACTGGTTGACTGACCGGCTGACTAAAAGGCTGACTGACCCAGTGGTACTTCACTAGCTATCTGAGTAATACTTTGACTTACTGACCGACTGGCTGACTGGCTGGTTGACTGACCCGCTGACTGAAAGGTTCACTGACCTAGTGGTACTTGACTGGCTCTCTGACTGGTTAGCTGACTAGGTGACCGGCTGGTGACTGAGTGATTAATAGACTGGTGAGTCAGTGGCTGACTACGTGGTTGACTGATTGGCTGAATGATACGTTAACTAACTCAATGGTCCTTGATTGGGTATCTGACTGGTTAACTGACTTGCTGATCGCCTAGTGAATGAGTGACTAGTTAACTGATGACTGACTGATTGATTAGCTGGTTGACTGAATGGTTGACCAGTAGGCAGTCGTTGGACCATGTTCATGACTAGCGCAATTGCGACGTACACTTTCTCTCGTGGCTAAAAAGCCCAATTCTAGAACGGCAGACACGGCCGCATCCACTGCACACGAAGACGCATGCCACTGGAACACACGTTGCTTTGTTCATTGCTACTCTTCTCTTAGCTCTTATATCATCGGCTTTAGCTTTCAGCCGTTCCTCTACCGCCTGGAAAGCCAGACTGCACACAGACCTCCAATCGCTTCGATCTGCAGCATGTAGCTCCCAGTTATCTGTTGGCAGGCCAGTGGCGAGCATATCTCTCTTGCATACGTCCTTGAAACGCAGCTTGGGTCTGCCAATAGGCCTCGAACCGGATTCCAACTCGCCATACAGCAGATTCCTAGGGATTCGCCCATCCTCCATCCGGTACACATGACTGAGCCACCTCAATCTGCGCTGTATTATCAGGGTGAACATCGAGGGGATATTGGCTCTTGCAAGTACCTCATTGTTAGAGACGTAGTCTGTCCATGAGATGGAGAGGATGCGACGAAGACATCTCATATGGAAGATGTTCAAGCGCTTCTCCTGACTAGCGTAGGTAGTCCAAGACTCGCTACCAAACAATAAGGTGCTCACGATGCAAGCACGATACACAGCAACTTTAGTTTGGGTAGTTAACTTATTGCTCTCCCAGACACGGGCAGACAGCTTAGCCATGTTGGTTGCAGCCTTGCCAATTCTCTTTCCAATCTCCACTTCAAAGTAGTTGTTTGAGGTGGTGGAGCCGAGATAGGTAAACTGTGTGACGGCTTCCAAGATGTAATCTTTGATCGTTACGGCAGGTGTGGCTGCATTGTCCTGGGACATCACTTTCGTCTTCTTTACGCTGATTGTAAGTCTGAAGGCCTCACATGCGTCAGAGAACTGATTGAGGAGGAGTTGGAGTTTTTCAGCGCAGTGAGCAACGAGGGCAACATCATCGGCAAAGAGAAGGTCACGGATGGCTACCTTGCTCACTTTGGTCTTGGCTCTAAGGCGTGCAGGGTTGAAGAGTTTACCATCAGAACGAGATCGTATCAGGATGCCTTCTTCAGAGGACTTGAAAGCATGATTCAGTAAAACTGAAGAGAAGATGTTGAAGAGAGTTGGGGCTAGCACGCATCCTTGTTTTACGCCGCTGTTTATATCGAGTGCCTCAGACCTGTTTTCGTCATACTGCACTGTACCCCGATACCCAACATGGAACGATTTGATGAAGCTCAGGAGCTTAGGAGGACAGCCAAGTAAGGGCAGAATCTTGAAAAGGCCGTCTCTACTGACAAGGCCGAACGCCTTTGTCAAGTCGATGAATGCATTGTAGAGTGGCTATTGTTACTCTTTGCACTTCTCCTGGAATTGTCTCAAAGAGAAAATCATGTGCACAGTCGACCGATTAGAGCGGAAACCACACTAGGATTCAGGGTACACCCTTTCAGCGATCTTTTGAAGGCGGTCTAATGCTACTCGGTTAAACAGCTTGCCAGCAATGCACAGAAGTGAGATGCCACGGTAATTGTTGCGATCACTGCGGTCTCCCCTGTTCTTGTATAGGGTTGAGATAAACGTATCCCTCTTCCCAGCATTTGCAGATTAGCTGGTGGAGATTGTCGAACAATTGGTTTCCACTGCATTTGAAGACTTCAGCCGGGATACCGTCAAGCCCAGGAGTCTTTCCAGACGATATGTGGCTGACTACCTTTGAGAGATCTTCCTTGGTGGGGGCCTCATCTAGCTCAAACATGACAGAGCTCGATCTAGCATAGAGCTCGCTATAGTATTCCACCCAGCACTCCATCAGTCTTGATTTATCAGTAATGATCTCACCAGTTGATATTTTGAGTGGTGAGGACTTGGACTATGTAGGTCCCAATCGCCTTCTTGATACCCTCAAACATGCCCCTGGAATTTCCATTGACAGCAGCTGACTGGATTTCAGCACAAAGATTCATCCAAAAGTTGTTAGCACAGATCTTACATTTTTCATTCACACGACGCCTGGCCTCCAGAACTGCTTCCAAAGAGCTAGGTGATTGATTACCCTGGTAGTTCTGCAGGGCAGTCCACTTTGCTTCGATGAGGGGCTGGAGAGTCGCGATGTTTGCATGAAACCAATCCTGGGTTCTGCGTACATTCTTGCCAAAGGCCTTTAATGCTGCAGCAAGGGTGGTGTCCTTGATATGGCTCCAGTGATCCTCTGTGTTAAGTTCCAGGCAGTCTCCGAGTTTCGAGCTCAGGATGTCGTTGAATATAGAGACATTTTCAGAGATGGCGGTGGCAGAGGCATTAAGGCGAAGTGTAGCAGATTGTTTGACACGATGGAACTTCGTTGGACGTAACTGGATCTTGTTGCAGACAAGGGAGTGATGACTCTCACAATCAGCACTGTGGTATGCCCTTGTAGTACGAATGTTATTAAGGTGTTCCCATCTTGAGATGATGAGGTCGAGTTGGTGCCAGTTTTTAGATCTGGGGTACATGTAAGAGAACCTATGATGCAGCTTCACGCCAAAGAATGTGTTTGTAATAGAGAGGTGATGATAGGTGCAAAGCTCCAGAAGGCGTTGACCATTTTCATTGCATTTGCCAACACCAAAGTGACCAAGACAATCAGGCCAGGAGCCTTGATCGTTGCCCACTCTAGCGTTGAAGTCGCCGAGTAGAATCAGCACCTCGTTGCTTGGGATATGTTTGATAGCATCGTCCAATTGGCTGTAAAAGGTATCCTTGGCGTCGGTACTCGAAGTCGGGGTTGGAGCGTAGACAGAAAGCAAATTGGTGGGACCTAGATCGGTGTTGAGTTTTATGTGCATGACGCGCTCAGACTCGGTTGAGCCCGGCTCCACCATCTGTACTAGCTTGTTGCTGAAAGCAAAACCAACTCCATGTACTCTAGGCTCATCTTCATCTCTACCCTGCCAGAAAAATGTGTATTCCTTCTCCGTTAGGCTTAGCAACCAGCTATGCGCGTTTCCTGTAAAGCAGCGATATCAACTTTGAGCCTAACCAATTCTCTGCTGATGACAGCTGTTTTGTGTACCCCATCAATATCGCGTATGTAATTGGTAAGTCCGGTCAGCATCGTTCGGACGTTCAAATGGTAATTGACTGGCTCTCTGACTGGTTAACTGACTGGGTGACCGGCTGGTGACTCAGTGTTTAATTGACTGGTGAGTCAGTGGCAGACTACGTGGTTGACTGACTGGCTGAATGATAGGTTGACTAACTCAATGGTCCTTGATTGGCTATCTGACTGGTTAACTGACTTGCTGAACGACTGGTGAATGAGTCACTAATTGACTAGTGACTGTTTCGCTGAGTAACTGGTTGACGTTTGCCTAACTGAGTGAATGACTGACCAAGTGGTACTTGACTGGCTATGTGACTGGTTGGGTAACGGACTTGCTTACCGATATGTACTTAGCAAGTCAGGTTAACTGACTTGCAGACCGATTGGTGACTAAGTGGCTAATTGTCCTGTGACTCACTGGCTGACTGCGTGGTTGACTAACTCAATGGTACTTGATTGGTTATCTCACTGGTTAACTGACTTGCTGATCGCCTAGTGAATGAGTGACTAGTTAACTGGTGACTGACTGGTTGAGTAGCTGGTTGACTGAATGGTTGACTGACGCAGTGGTAATTGACTGGCTATGTAACTGGTTAATTGACTGGCTGACCGACTTGTGACTGAGTGGCTAATTGACTGGTGACTGACTGGCTGACCGAGGTGTTGACTGACTCAATCGTACTTGATTGATTGGTTAACTGAGCTCCTGACCGACTGGTGAATGAGTGACTAATTAATTGGTGATTGACTGGCCGAGTGGCGGGTTTACTGTCCGCTTAACCAAATGGTTCACTGACCCAGTGGTACTTGACTGGCTATATGACTGGTTAGCTGACTGGCTGAAGGACTGGAGACTGAGTGGCTTAATGATTGGTGACTGACTGGTTGACTGCATGGTCGGCCGATTGGAATACGAAAGGGTTGACTGATTGAATGGTACTTGACTGGGTATCTCACTGGTTAGCTGACTTGGTGACCGACTGGTGAGTGAGTGGCTGGTTGACTGGTGAGGAAGTCACTGGTTGACTGACTGGCTGACTTGAGTGGCTGACTTGAGTGGCTGACTTGAGTGGCTATCTGTCTGGTCAGCCGACTTCCTGACCCACTGACTGTCTGACTGACTGGTCGAAATCCTCGGTGGTGCCTGAGCAGCTGACTGACGAATTAACTGACTCACTAGCTCTTAACGACTATCTGATTGTTTGACTAACTAGTTGACTGACTGGTTAACTGACTCGCTGACCGACTGGTGACTGACTGTCTTACTGATTGGCTAACTGAAAGAAAACTGCTGGACTGAATGACCAGTTGACTGACTCACTGGGTACCTGACCTGCTGACTGACTGGGATACTGCTTTACTTACGGTTTGGAGACGGACTGGCTAACTCACTGCTACCTGACCGACTGAGTGACTGGCTGACTTACTGACTTATTAATTACTGACTGGCCTTTGAAGGGGCCTGACTGACTGGTGGACTGGTTGACTTGGCGCATTTCACTCTGGCCAAATTTCGCAGGAAACAGCGGATATCATCTGCATTTTAGCGTTTCCTCACAGCTTACAAGACAACCTATTCAAAAGAATCGCCTTTGTCTTGTTTGCAGATACTTTTTTCAAAACCATGTTTCCTGCGCGAGTTGAGCAAGACCTGACCCATTTCATTCTCTGGCCCAATTTTGCAGGAAACATCGGGTATCAAACGAACTTTAGCGTTTTCATACAAATTTCAAATCCATTGAAAAAAGTTGGTTTTGGGATCTTTGCAGATACTTTTTCCAAGACTGTGTTTTCAGCAAGACTTGAGCAAGACCTGACCCATTTCACTCTGTAGCCAAATTTGGAAGGCAACAGCAGGTATGACTCAATTTTTAGTGCTTTCTTACAGATATCAACATAATCTATTGAAAACAATTGGCTTTGGGTTGTTTGCAGCTGCTTTTTCCAAAATCGTGTTTTCACCACCAGTTGTGAGACTTGACCCATTTAACTCTCTGGGCAAATTTTGCAGGAAACATCGGGTATCAAGCAACTTTTCATGTTTTCTTACAGATTTCAACACAATCTATTCAAAAAAATTGGTTTGGGGTGGTTTCCAGATACTTTTTACAAAATCGTGTTTTGAGCGCGAGTTGAGCAAGACTTGATCCAAATCTCTATCTGGCCAAATTTCGCAGGAAACACTGGGCATCAAGGAAACTTTAGTGTTTTCTTACAGATTGCAACACAATCTATTCAAAAAAATTGGTTTGGGGTTGTTTCCAGATACTTTTTACAAAATCGTGTTTTGAGCGCGAGTTGAGCAAGACTTGATTCAAATCTCTATCTGGCCAAATTTCGCAGGAAACACTGGGTATTAAGGAAACTTTAGTGTTTTCTTACAGATTGCAACAAATCTATTCAAAAAATTTGGTTTGGGGTTGTTTCCAGATACTTTTTACAAAATCCTGTTTTGCGCGCGAGTTGAGCAAGACTTGATCCAAATCTCTATCTGGCCAAATTTCGCAGGAAACATTGGGTATCAAGGAAACTTTAGTGTTTTCTTACAGATTGCAACACAATCTATTAAAAAAAATTGGTTTGGAGTTGTTTCCAGATACTTTTTACAAAACCATGGTTTCAACACGGGTTGAGCAAGACGACCCATTTTACTATGTGGCCACATTTGGCAGGAAACATCGCGCATCAATCAAAACTTAGTGTTTTCTTACACATTTTAAGACAATCTATCCAAAAAAGTTGGTTTTCGCTTGTTTGCTAATACTTTTTGCAAAACCGTGTTTTGAGCGCGAGTTGAGCAAGACTAGACCCAAATCTCTATCTGGCCAAGTTACCCAGAAAACATCGGGTATCAAGGAAATTTTAGTGTTTTTTAACAGATTGCAACACAATCTATTCAAAAAAATTGGTTTTGGGTTGTTTGCAGATACTTTTTGGAAGACCGTGTTTTCAACCCGAGTTGAGAAAGACTTGGCGCATTTCACTCTCTGGTCAAGTTTCGCGGAAAACATCGGGTCTCAATCAAATTTTAGCGCTTTTTCTTACGGATCTAAACACAATGTAGTAAAAATATTTGGTTTTGGCTCTCTTGCAGATAGTTTTTGCTAAAGTTTTTTTTTTCTGATTAACTCAATTGCTGACCAACTAGTGACCGACCGTCGTACTGATTGGCTAACTGACAGAACACTGCTGGACTGAATGACTAGTTGAGTGACTTACTGGGTACCTGACCTGATGACTGACTGGGTTACTGCTTTACTCACGGCTGGGTGACGGACTGGCTAATTCACTGCTACCTGACCGACTGAGTGACTGGTTGACTTACTGACTTATTAATTACTGACTGTTCTTTGAAGGGGCTGACTTACTGGTGGACTTGGCGCATTTCACTCTGGCCAAATTTCGCAGGAAACAGCGGATATCATCTGCATTTTAGCGTTTTCTCACAGCTCTCAAGACAACCTTTTCAAAAGAATCGCCTTTGTCTTGTTTGCAGATACTTTTATCAAAACCATGTTTCCTGCGCGAGTTGAGGAAGACTTGACCCATTTCATTCTCTGGCCAAATTTTGTAGGAAACATTGTGTATCAACCGAACTTTAGTGTTTTCGTACAAATTTCAAAACAATCCATTGAAAAAAGTTGGTTTTGGGATCTTTGCAGATATTTTTTCCAAAACCGTGTTTTCAGAAAGAGTTGAGCAAGACTTGACCCATTTCACTCTGTGGCTAAGTCTGGAAGGCAACCGAGGTATAACTCACTATTTAGTGTTTTCGTAGAGATTACAACACAATCTATTGAAAACAATTGGTTTTGGGTTGTTTGCAGATGCTTTTTGCAAAACCGTTGTTTGAGCACGAGTTGAGCAAGACTTGACCCAAATCTCTATCTTGCCAAATTTCGAAGGAAACATCGGGTATGAGGGAAATACAATCTACTTCAAAAAATTGGTTTTGGGTTGTTTGCAGGTACTTTCGGAAGAGCGTGTTTTCAGCGCGAGTTGAGAAAGACTTGGCCCAATTTGGCAGGAAACATCGCAGATCAACCAAAACCTAGTGTTGTCTTACACATTTCAATACAATCTATCCAAAAAAGTTGGCTTTTGCTTGTCTGCTGATACTTTTTGCAAACCCGTGTTTTGAGCGCAGGTTGAGCAAGACCTGACCCAAATCTCTATCTGGCCAAATTACGCAGAAAACATCGGGTATCAAGAAAAGTTTAGTGTTTTCTTACAGATTGCAATACAATCTATTTTAAAAAATTGCCTTTGGGTTGTTTGCAGATACTTTTCGGAAAACCGTATTTTCAGCCCGAGTTGAGAAAGACTTGGTGCATTTCACTCTCTCGCCAAATCTCGCGGAAAACATCGGGTCTCAATCAAATTTTAGCGCTTTCTTACGGATCTAAACACAATGTAGTAAAAATATTTCGTTTTGGCTTTCTTGTAGATAGCTTTTGCAAAAATTTTTTTCTGATTCACTCAACTGCTGACCAACTGGTGACTGACTGTCTTACTGATTCGCTAACAGAAAACTGCTGGACTGAATGACTAGTTGACTGACTGACTGGGTACCTACCCCTAACCCTAACTAACTTTTGAAACATTCGTGGTTAAGCCATGAACCTTATTACACTGTTGGGCATAGCATTGAAATACTTCCGTGATAAATATGAGTATCCTGCATTGCGAAATGACTGAGTTACAGTCTTTGGAACTGTGACCGTCTGAGTTTTTAAAGACTGAACTTTTAAAGACTTTTAAAGACTAAACCGCTAAGTAAAGGTTTAGGTGTTTAAAACCATTTGTACACCGAGAAAAGTACTTTTCACACAACGGTAACTCTTTTTTATGATAATCAAACAATAAGAAAGCGTTTTAGGGAATGAAACTTTTGACCAAAAGTACCATGCTACATATCCCTTTAGAAAAAAATCCAATATGGCGGAAATGAAATGAGGGTGCCTTAACCCTAACCCCATCTAACTTTTGACTTATTCACGCTTAAGCCATTACACTTCTCACACTAGTGGTCATTGGGTTCAACTAGTTTGGTATGAAACAAGAACATATTTGATGTAGCAGCTACAGAGTTATAGGGGTTGGAGTATTTCCAGGGGATACCAACTATCGCCAATGGGATATGAACTATCGCCGAGCAGATGTGAACCAAGGTGGCAGGTTAACCCTAACCCCATTGAACTTTTGAACCATTCAAGTTTAAGTCATGAAGTTGTCACACTATTGTTCATTGCATTGAACTAATTCAAGTTGACTAAGACTTGGCGCATTTCGAGCTGTGGCCACATTTCGCAAGAAACATCGGGTCTGTGGTAAATTTTTGTGTATTCTTACGTATTTTAACACATTCTGTTGAAATAAAGTGCTTTTGGCCTCTTTGCAGATACTTTTTGCAAAACCGTATTTTGAGCGTGAGCTGAACAAGACGGCGCATTTCACCCTCTCGCCAAATTTTGCAGGAAACATCGGTTCTCAGGTAAATATTGGTGTATTCTTATGGATTCTGTTTAAAAAAGGTTGCTTTGGCTTGTTTGCAGATACATTTTGGAAAACCGTATTTTGAGCGCGAGCTGAGCAAGACTTGGCGCATCTCACCCTCTGGCCCAATTTTGCAGAAAGCATCCTGTCTAACGTATATTTTAATGATATCATACAGCTTTAAACAATATCTAGCCGAAAGAATTGGTTTTGGCTCGTTTGGGGATAGTTTTTGGAAGATTGTATTTTATGGGCGAGTTGACCAAGACTTGGCCCAATTCGTGCTGTGACCTCAATTCGCAAGACACATCGGGTCTCAGGTAAATTTTTGTGTATTCTTACGTATTTTAACACATTCTGTTCAAAAAAAGTGGTTTTGGCCTCTTTGCAGATACTTTTTGCAAAACCATATTTTGTGTGCGAGCTAAGCAAGACTTGGCGCATTCCACCCTCTGGCCAAATTTTGCAGGAAACATCGTTCTCAGGTAAATTCTAGTGTAATCTTATGGATTTAAACACATTCTGTTCCAAAAAGGCTGTTTTGGTCTATTTGCAGATACCTTTTGCAAAACCGTATTTCGAGCGCGAACTGAGCAAGACTTGGCGCATTTGATACTTTGGCCAAATTTTGCAGAAAAGATGGGTTCCCGGGTAAATGTTAGTGTATTTTTATGGATTCTGTTGAAAAAAGGTGGTTTTGGCTCGTTTGCAAATACATTTTGGCAAACGGTGTTTTGAGCGCCAGCTGAGCAGGACTTGGCACATCTTAGCCTCTGGCCACTGTTCGATCCAGAAAGTTGGTTCTAGGTGAATTTTAGTGTATTCTTTCGGATTTCAACACAATATAGTGAACGAAAATGGCTTTGGCTTGTTTGCCTTTTGCAAAACCGTATTTTCAGCGCGAGTTGAGCAATACTCGACGCAATTTACGGATTGGCCAAACTTAGCAGGAAACATGGGGTCTCGAGTAAATTGTGGTGCTCTCTCACAGACGTTAACAGAATCCAATGGAAAAATCGGTTTTGGATCGTTTATAGATACTTTTTGCAAGACCGTATTTTCAGCTGAAGTTCAGCAACACTTGAAGCATTTTACGCTCTGGCTAAATTTCGCAGGAGGCATTGGGTATCAACTGGACTGTAGCGTGTTTTTTACAGATTTCGATACAATTTATCGAGTCAAATTGGGTTTGGCTTGTTCACAGATACTTTTGCCAAATCATGTTCTTCGCGTGTGTTTAGCAAGACTTAGCGCATTTCAGTCTTTGCTTGAATCCCTCAGAAAACATTCCCTTTTAAGTGGATTTTTGTATTTTCTGACAGATTTCATCACAATCTGATGAAAAATGTATCTCTAGCCCTGTCAAAAGATAATTTTTGCAAAACCTTGCTTTTCAACCTGGGTTGAGCAAGACTTGTTAGTGACTGGCAGGTGACTGGCTGACTGACGGACTGGCTGACTTCCTGATCGACAGGAGAGAGACTAGCCAACTGACTTGCCTTATGACTGCCTACCGGACTGGCTACCTGACTGGTTGACTGACTTGCTAGCCCACAAGTGAATGACTGGCTAAGGAGTGGTGACTGACTGGCTAAGTGTTGCACTGAGTCACTGGTATTAGACCAGCTGACTGACTATCGGTCACTGACTGGCAAGTGAATTTCTGACTGATTGGTGGAATGTGTCAATGGTGCCTGAATGGCTTTCCGACTGGTGAATCGACTTTCGGACAGACTGAGGACTGACTGGCTATCTGATTGGTAACTGTCTGGCTGACTAGCTGGAGTACTGACTGGCTCTCTGACTAGCTAGCTGACTTACTGCCCGATTTTTGACTGAGTGGTTGACCGGCTGAGTGGCTTACTTTCTGACTATAGTTGGTTGACTGACTGGCTGAGTGCCTGATTGACTGAGATGCCGATTGACTGGTAAGTGACTAGCTAAATGAATCACTGATGGAAGACTTTTTAGCTGACATTGGGTGATTGTATTGCTGACCAAAGAGTGATTAAATGACTAACTGATTGGTGACAGACTGACTGACTCATTGGTAGTTGGTCGAGTAGCACTGGTGCCTGATCCGCTGACTGACTGGTCGACTAACTGGTTAAGTGAGATACTGGTTCCTGGACGGCTGACTAACTGGCTGACTAGCTGGTTGACTGACTGAATGAGTTAATGGTTACTGACTGGCGGCTGACTGACTCAGTGACTGGTTGACTAAGTCATTGGTATCTGAGTGCTTATTAGACTGGTTAACTTACTCGTGACCGACTATTGACTGACTAACTAGCTGACGGCTGAGCGAAAGATTCACTGCCTAATTGACTGACTCACTGGTACCTGATCGGCCGACTGACTGGTTGACTTAAAATTGGGCGACTGACTGGCTGACTGACTGCTTGACCGACTCACTGGTATCTGACCGGCTAAGTAGCAGTTTGATGGACGGATTTTTACCTGAGCGGCCCTTCGGGTTGTTGACTTCCTTGGTGACCGACTTGCGACTGACTGGCTAACTGACTGGTGACTGACTGCTCGACTTACTAAGTGGTACTTGACCGGCTAACTGACTAAATTTCATTCACTGACTCATTCGTTCACTGAATGGTTGATTGAGAAGCTGACTCACTGGCCAACTGACGTGTTGGCCAACTGGTGACTCACTGGGTCACTGACTGGCTAACTGACTAATGACTGGCTAAATGAGGGATTGGTTGACAGACTCACTTGTACCTGACTGGTTGACTGACTGGCTCAGTGCTTTGCTGACTGACTACTGATTGATTGCCTGACTGACTAGTTACTGACTGGCTAATTCAGTGACTGACTGGTTAAGTCATTGGTTGACCTTGTGGTTTACTGGCTTGTTGACTGACTAGTTGACTGAGTGAGGAGTGTGTCTCTGCCTGACTGATTGACCAGTTAGTTGCTTACTTACTGGTACCTGAACCGGTGACTGACTGCTTGAGAGCCTTGCAGACCAACAGTTGACTGACTTAGTAACTTACTAGGTGAATTTCTAGCTGAGTGACTGGCAGACTGACTTGTTGACTGACTTATTGGTACCTGACCACCCGAGTGACTGGTTCACTGATTGACACGATTACTGGTTACTGACTGGCGAGTGTCTATTTCACTGATTGGTTTACTCACTCACTGGAACTTGATTGGCTATTTGACTGGGTTAATGACCTGTTGACCGACTAGTGACTGAGTAGCTAAACTGATTGGTGACTGACTGGCCAACGCACTGGCTGATCGACTCACTGGTACCTGAGCGGCTGAGTGAATGATGGACTCAATGGTTGACTGACTGACTTAATGGCTTCTCACTGGAGAGTGACTGGCTGACTTGTCGACGGACTTCTATACCAAATTGTGCCTCAGTAAATATTTGACTGATGACGAACTGACTCAATGAATAGTTGATTGGCTGGGCGATTGGCTTGCTGACAGACTTATTACTGGCTGACTATTTTTTGACAGTCTGGTTACTGTCTGGCTGACTGACTTGTTGATTGAGGGGCTGAGTGACTGACCGACGCACAGATTTGCTGGTGCTTGACCGGGTGACTATCTGCTAGGCTGGATGGCTGACCGTAATAACGATTGACTGGTTTAGTGACTAGATGACTGAGTGGTTTAGTGAATTGCTGGTATCTGACTGTGTATCTAAATGGTTGACTGACTTGATGACCGATTGGTCAATGAATGGCAAACTGACTCTCCGCTTGACTGCCAAGTTAGGGGCTGACTGAATGTTTTACCCCCTTGGTAGGCGGCTGGTGGCTGACTTTATGACCGACTGGTGACCGAGTGATATACTGGTGACTGAGTGTCTGACTGACTGGTTGACTTCTACGGTGGTTCCTGACCAGCTGATTGGCTAGTTAACTAACTCACTTGTTCCTGACGGTTGGCTACTGATTGGGGGACTGACGGTTTAACTGACTTGCTGACCGACTGGTAGCTGACTGGCTTACTGATTGGCAAACTGACCGAGGACTTCTTGACTGAGTGACCAGTTGACTGACTTACCGGGTACCTGAGTGGCTGACTGAGTGGATTACTGCCTTGCTCACGGTTTGGTGACTCACTGGCTAACTGACTGGGTAATTGACCGGTTGACTTACTTTTGAACTGTCAGTTGTACCTGACTTGCTGGCTGACTGATTTGTTCATTGACTGGCCTGCTGACTGTTACAATTACTGGTTAGTGACAAGCGACTTAGTGTTAACTAACTGGTTGACTGTCTCGCTGCTACCTCACTAGCTATTTCACTGCTTAACTGACTCGCTGACTGACTGATGACAAAGTAGCCAACTCAGTGGTGACTGAGTAGCTGATGGCCTAACTGAATCACTGACTCTCTTTTACGTGATGGTTCAGTGACTGAAATGCGCCAAGTCTTGCTCAACTTGCCCTGAAAATACGGTTTTCCAAAAACTATCCCCAAACGAACTAAAAGCAATTTTTTCGACTAGATTGTGTAAGAAATCATTGAAATATACTCGAGACGCGATGTTTCCTGCAAAATTTGGCCAGAGGGTGAGATGCGCCAAGTCTTGCTTACCTCGCGCTAAAAATGCAGTTTTCCAAAATGTATCTGCAAACAAGCCACAACCACCTTGTTTTAACTGAATCCATAAGAATACACCAACATTTACCTGAGAACCGATATTTCCTGCAAAATTTGGCCAGAGGGTGCAATGCGCCAAGTCTTGCTCAGCTCGCTCTCAAAATTTTACGCTTTGGCCAAATTTCGCAGAATGCATCGGATATCAACTGGAGTTTAGCGTTTTCTCACAGATTTCGACACAATCTATTGAATAAAATTGGTTTTGGCTTGTTCACAGATACCATGGTTTTAGCGTGAGTTTGGCAAGAGTAAGTGCATTTCAGTCTTTGCCTAAATGTTCCAAAAAACATTGCCTTTTAACTGGATTTTAGTGTTTTCTGACAGATTTCATTACAATCTGATGAAAACTGAATCTCTAGCCCTGTTTGAAGATAGTTTTTGCAAACTCTTTCTTTATCAACCTGGAACGTGACTGGCAGACTGACGGGTTGACTAAATTGCTGATCGACCGGGAGACGACTGGCTAACTGACTTGCTTTATTACTGCCTGCCTGACTGGCTACCTGACTGGGTGACTGACCTGCTGGCCGAAAGGTAAGTGACCGGTTAAAGACTGGTGACTGACTTGCTGAGTGTTGCAGCGAGTCACTGGTAGGAGATCAGCTCACTGACTATCGGTCACTGACTGGCAAGTGAATTTCTGACTGATTTGTGGAATGTGTGAATGGTGCCTGACTGGCTTTCTGACTAGTGAATCGACTTTCGGACAGACTGAGGACTGACTGGCTATCTGATTGGCTAACTGACTTGCTTCCCAATTGGTGACTGAGTGGCTGACCGGCTAAGTGGCTTACTGTCTGACTAGTTCGTTGACTGACTGGCTGACTGCCTGGTTAACTGAGATGCCGATTGACTGGTAAGTGACTGGCTAAATGACTGTCTCACTGATTAAAGACTTATTAGCCGACATTGGCTGATTCTATTGCTGACCGAATGGTGATTGAATAATTAACGCATTGGTGACTGACTGACTGACTCGTTGGTAGTTGTGTCGAGTAGCACTGGTACCCGATCCGCTGACTGAGTGGTCGACTAACTGGTTGAGTAAGACACTGGTTCCTGGACGGCTGACTAACTGGCTGACTAACTGGTTGACTAAATGAGTTAATGGTTACTGACTGGCGACTGATTGACTCAGTGACTGGTTGACTGAGTCATTGGTACCTGAGTGCTTATCAGACTGGTTAAGTTACTCGTGACCGACCAGTGACTGACTGACTAGCTGACGGCTGAGCGAAAGATTCACTGACTAATTGACTAACTCACTGGTACCTCATCGGCCGACTGACTGGTTGATTAAACACTGGTTGTCTGACTGGCTGACTCACTGCTTGACCGACTCACTGGTATCTGACAGGCTCACTGGCAGCTTGACTGACGGATTTTTACCTGACTGGCCCTTAGGGTTGTTGACTTCCTTGCTGACCTACTTGCGACTGACTGGCTAACTGACTGGTGACTGACTGCTCGACTTACTAATTGGCACTTGACCGGCTAACTGACTAAATTTTATTCAATGACTCATTCGTTCACTGAATGGTTGATTGAGAAGCTGACTCACTGGCCGACTGACGTGTTGGCCAACTGGTGACTCACTGGGTCACTGACTGGCTAACTGAGTCATGACTGACTAAATGATGGATTGGTTGACAGACTCACTTGTACCTGACTGGCTGACTGACTGGCTCAGGGCTTTACTGACTGACTACTGATTGATTGCCTGACTAACTAGTGACTAACTGGCTAAGTCAGTGACTAACTGACTAATAGGGTGACTAAATGGTTAAGGCATTGGTTGACCTCGTGGTTGACTGGCTGGTTGAATGACTAGTTGACTTATTGGTGACTGTCTCTCTGCCTGACTAATTGACTAGCTGGTTGCTTACTTACTGGTAACTTAACCGGTGTCTAACTGCTTTAGAGCCTTGCATACCGACAGATGACTTAGTAACTTACTAGGTGAATGTCTAGCTGAGTGACTGGCGTATCCTATTGACGATCGTCGTTGAGTGACTGTCATATCCCAGTGACGATCGTCACTGGGATATGAACAATCGCCGAGGGGATATGAATCAAGGCGCATTTGGAGCTGTGGCCACATTTCGCAAGAAACATCGGGTCTGTGTTAGATTTTAGTTTATTCTTACGTATTTTAACACATTCTGTTGAAATAAAGTGCTCTTGGCCTCTTTGCAGATACTTTTGGCAAAACCGTATTTTGAGCGCGAGCTGAACAAGACGGCGCATTGCACCCTCCGGCCAAATTTTGAGGGAAACATCGGTTCTTAGGTAAATGTTGGTGTATTCTTTTGGATTCTGTTTAAAAAAGGTTTTTTTGGCTTCTTTGCAGATACATTTAGGAAAACCGTATTTTGAGCGCGAGCTGAGCAAGACTTGGCGAATCTCACCCTCTGGTCAAATTTTGCAGAAAGCATCCCGTCTAACGTAAATTGTAATGATATCTTACAGCTTTTAACAATATCTAGCCGAATGAATTGGTGTTGGCTCGTTTTGGGATAGTTTTTGGAAGACCGTACTTTATGGGCGAGTTGACGAAGACTTGGCGCATTACGTGCTGTGGCCTCAATTCGCAAGACACATCGGATCTCAGGTACATTTGAGTGTATTGTTACGTATTTTAACACATTCTGTTCAAAAAAAGTGGTTTTGGCCTCTTTGCAGATACTTTTCGCAAAACCATATTTTGTGCGCGAGCTAAGCAAGACTTGGCGCATTCCACCCTCTGGCCAAATTTTGCTGGAAACATCGGTTCTCAGGTAAATTTTAGTGTAATCTTATGGATTTAAACACATTCTGTTCCAAAAAGGCTGTTTTAGTCTATTTGCAGATACTTTTTGCAAAACCGTATATCGAGCGCGAGCTGAGCAAGACCTGGTGCATTTGATACTTTGGCCAAATTTTGCAGGAAACATCGGTTCTCGGGTAAATGTTAGTGTATTTTTATGGATTCTGTTGAAAAAAGGTGGTTTTTGCTTGTTTGCAGATACATTTTGGCAAACGGTGTTTTGAGCGCCAGCTGAGCAAGACTTGGCACATCTTAGCCTCTGGCCACTGTTCGATCCAGAGAGCGGGTTCCAGGTGAATTTTAGTGTATTCTTTCGGATTTCAACACAATATAGTGAACGAAAATGGCTTTGGCTTGTTTGCCTTTTGCAAAACCGTACTTTCAGCGCGAGTTGAGCAAGACTCGACGCAATTTACGGATTGACCAAACTTTGCAGGAAACATGGGGTCTCGAGTAAATTGTAGTGCTCTCTCTCACAGACGTTAACAGAATCCAATGGAAAAAATCGCTTTTGGATCGTTTAGAGATATTTTTTGCAACACCGTATTTTCAGCTAAAGTTGAGCAACACTTGAAGCATTTTACGCTCTGGAGGAATTGGGTATCCACTGGACTATAGCTTTTTTTTTGGGTATCCACTGGACTATAGCGTTTTTTTTATAGATTTCGACACAATTTATCAAGTCAAATTGGGTTTGGCGTGTTCACAGATACTTTTGCCAAATCATGTTCTTCGCGTGTGTTTAGCAAGACTTAGCGCATTTCAGTCTTTGCTTAAATCTTGCAGAAAACATTCCCTTTTAAGTGGATTTTAGTATTTTCTGACAGATTTCATCACAATCTGATGAAAAATGTATCTCTAGCCCTATTTATAGATAGTTTTTGCAATACCTTGCTTTTCAACCTGGGTTGAGCAAGACTTGTTAGTGACTGGCAGGTGACTGGCTGACTAACGGACTGGCTGACTTCCTGATCGACAGGAAAGAGACTAGCCCACTGACTTGCCCTATGACTGCCTACCTGACTGGCTACCTGACTGGTTGACTGACTTGCTGGCCCATAGGTGAGTGACTGGCTCAGGAGAGGTGACTGACTGGCTGAGTGTTGCACTGAGTCACTGGTATTAGACCAGCTGACTGACTATCGGTCACTGACTGGCAAGTGAATTTCTGACTGATTGGTGGAATGTGTCAATGGTGCCTGACTGGCTTTCCGACTGGTGAATCGACTTTCGGACAGACTAAGGACTGACTGGCTATCTGATTGGTAACTGTCTGGCTGACTAGCTGGAGTACTGCCTGGCTCTCTGACTGGCTAACTGACTTGCTTCCCGATTGGTGACTGAGTGGCTGACCGGCTGAGTGGCTTACTTTCTGACTAGTTGGTTGACTGACTGGCTGACTGCCTGGTTAACTAAGATGCCGATTGACTGGTAAGTGACTGGCCAAATGAATTATTGATGGAAGACTTATTAGCTGACATTGGGTAATTGTATTGCTGACCGAATGGTGATTAAATAATTAACTCATTGGTGACTGACTGACTGACTCATCGGTAGTTGTGTCGAGTAGCACTGGTACCCGATGTGCTGACTGACTGGTCGACTAACTGGTTGAGTGAGATACTGGTTCCTGGACGGTTGACTAACTGGCTGACTAGCTGGTTGACTAAATGAGTTAATGTTTACTGACTGGCGAGTGATTGACTCAGTGACTGGTTGACTGAGTCATTGGTACCTGAGTGCTTATCAGACTGGTCGACTTCCTCGTGATCGACCAGTGACTGACTGACTAGCTGACGGCTGAGCGAAAGATTGACTGACTAATTGACTGACTACCTGGTACCTGATCGGCCGACTGACTTTTTGATTAAAAACTAGTTTTCCGACTGGCTGTCTGACTGCTTGACCGACTCACTGGTATCTGACCGGCTCACTGGCAGCTTGACTGACGGATTTTTACCTGACTGGCCCTTTGGGTTGTTGACTTCCTTGCTGACCTACTTGCGACTGACTGGCTAACTGACTGGTGACTGACTGTTCGACTTACTAACTGGCACTTGAACGGCTAACTGACTAAACTTCATTCAATGACTCATTCGTTCACTGAATGGTTGATTGAGAAGCTGACTCACTGGCCAACTGACGTGTTGGCCAACTGGTGACTCACTGGGTCACTGACTGGCTAACTGAGTCATGACTGACTAAATGAGGGATTGGTTGACAGACTCACTTGTACCTGACTGGCTGACTGACTGGCTCAGTGCCTTAGTGACTGACTACTGATTGATGGGCTGACTAACTAGTTACTAACTGGCTAAGTCAGCGACTGACTGACTAATAGGGTGACTAACTGCTTAAGGCATTGGTTGACCTCGTGGTTGACTGGCTGGTTGAATGACTAGTTGAATGATTGGTAACTGTCTCTCTGCCTGAATGATTGACTAGTTAGTTGCTTACCTACTAGTACCTTAACCGGTGTGTGACTGCTTGAGAGCTTTAAATACCGACAGATGACCGACTTATTAACTTACTAGGTGAATTTCTAGCTGTGTGACTGGCTTACCGACTTCTTAACTGACACTTTGGTACCTGACCACCTGATTGACTGGTTGACTGATTGACGGAATTACTGGTTACTGACTCGCGAGTGGCTATGTGACTGATCGGTTTACTGACTCACTGGTACGTGATTGGCCATTTGACTGGGTTACTGACCTGTTGACCGACTGGTGATTGAGTTGCTAAACTGACTGGTGACTGACTGGCCAACGCACTGGCTGATCGACTCACTGGTACCTGAGCGGCTGAGTGACTGGCTGATTGAATGCTTGACTGACTGATTTAATGGTTTCTTACCGGAGAGTGACTGGCTGACGAGCTGGCTGACTTGTCGACTGACTCCCTTACCAACTTGTGACTAAGTAACTATTTGACTGGTGACCGACTGACTCACTGAGTAGTTGACTTGCTAGGAGATTCACTTGCTGACAGACATTACTGGCTGACTATTTTCTGACAGTCTGGTTACTGACTGGCTGAGTGACATCTTGATTGAGGGGCTGAGTGACTGACCGACGCACAGACTTGCTGGAGCTTCACCGGGTGACCGTTTGCTACGCTGGATGGCTGACCTTACAAGCGATTTACTGATTTAGTGACTAGATGACTAAGTGGTTGAGTGAATTGCTGGTAACTCACTGTGTATCTAAAGGGTTGACTGACTTAATGACCGATTGGTGAATGAGTGGCTAACTGACTGTACGATTGACTGCCAAGTGAGTGAATGACAGATTGGTTTCCCCCGTTACTAGCCGACTGGTGACTGGCTCATTGGCTGACTTACTAGTGAGTGACTGGCTAAGTCAGTGACGGACTGAGTAATAGGGTGACTGACTGGTTAAGTCATTTGTTAACCTCGTGGTTGACTGGCTGGATGACTGACTAGTTTGGCTAATTGACTGATTGGCGACTGTCTTCCTGCCTGACAGATTGAACAGTTAGTTGCTTACTTACTGGTACCTGAACCGGTGACTGACTGCTTGAGAGCCTTGCCGACCGGTAGGTGACTGACACAGTAACTTACTAGGTGATTCTCGAGCTGAGTGACTGGGTGACTGACTTGTTGACTGAGTTATTGGTACCTGACCACCTGAGTGACTGGTCGACCAACTTACGCGATTACTGGTTGCTGACTTGTGACTGATTGGTTGACTGACTCACTGGTAGGTGATTGGCTATTTGACTGGGTTACTGACCTGTTGACCGTTTGGTGACTGAGTGGCTAAACGGACTGGTGACTGACTGGCCAACGCACTGTCTGACTGACTCACTGGTACCTGAGCGGCTGAGTGACTGGCTGACTGAATACTTGACTGATTGACTTAATAGCTTCTCACTGGAGAGTGACTGGCTGACCAACTGGCTGACTTGTCGACTGTCTCCTTTACCGACTTGTGACTAAGTAACTACTTGACTGGTGACCGACTGACTAGTTGACTAGCTAGGCGATTGACGTGCTGACAGACCTATTACTGGCTCACTATTTTCTGACAGTCTGTTTACTGAATGGCTGGCTGACTTGTTGACTGAGGGACTGAGTGACTGACCGACGCACAAACTTGCTGGTGCTTGACTGGGTGACTATCTGCTACGCTAGATCTTGATAGTGATTGACTGATTGGGTGACTAGATGACTGAATGCTTGAGCGAATTGCTGGTATCTGACTGTGTATCTAAAGGGTTGAGTGACTTGATGATTGATTGGTGAATGAGTGGCTAAGAGACTGTCCGATTGACTACCGAGTGAGTGGATGACTGATTGTTTTACCCCCGTGGTAGTCGACTGGTGACTGACTTGATAACCGAATGGTGACTGAGTGACTATTAACTGATTGTCTGACTGACTGGTTGACTTCTTCTGTCGTATCTGACCAGCTGACGGGCTAGTTAACTAACTCACTGGCTCCTGACGGTTGGCTACTGATTGGGGGACTGACCGGTTAACTGAATTGCTGACCGACTGGTAACTGACTGGCTTACTGATTGGCTTACTGACCGAGGACTTCTTGACTGAGTGACCATTTCACTGACTCACCGGGTACTTGAGTGGCTGACTGAGTGGATTACTGCCATGCTCACGGTTTGGTGATTGACTGGCTAACTGACTGCGCAATTGACCGGTTGGCTTACTTTTGAACTGAGTCAGTTGTACCTAACTAACTGGCTGACTGACTTGTTCATTGACTGGCTGGCTGACTGTTACAATTACTGGTCAGTGAGTAGCGACTCAGTGTTAACTAACTGGTTGATTGTCTCGCTGCTACCTCACTAGCTATTTGCCTGCTTAACTGACTCACTGACCGACTGATGACTAAGTGGCCGAGTAATAGGTGACTGACTGACTGACTCTATGTACCTGATGATTCAGTGACTGAAATGCACCAAGTCTTGCTCAACTTGCCCTGAAGATACGGTTTTGCAAATACTATCCCCAAACGAGCCAAAACCAATTCTTTCGACTAGATTGTGTTAAAACCTGTAAGAAATCATTGAAATTTACTCGAGACGCGATGCTTCCTCCAAACTTTGGCCAGAGGGTGAGATGCATCTAGTCTTGCTCAGCCCGTGCTCAAAATACGGTTCTCCAAAATGTCTCTACAAACAAGCCAAAACCACCCTTTTTTTAAGAGAATACATAAGGATACACCAACATTTACCTGAGCAGCGATGTTTCCTGCAAAATTTGGCGAGAGGGTCAAATGCGCCAAGTCTTGCTCAGCTCGCGCTTAAAATACGGTTTCGCAAAAAGTATCTGCAAAGAGGCCAAAACAAGTTTTTTTGAACAGAATGTGTTAAAATACGTAAGAATACACTAAAAGTTAACTGTGACCATCTAAATTTTGAAAGACTGAAATTCTTAAGTAAGGGTTTAGGTGTTTATAACCATTTGTACACCGTAAATAGTACTTATCAGAACACAGTAACACTTTTAAATGGTCGTTAAACAATAACAAAGAGTCTTAGACACTGAAAATTTTGACCAAAAGTACCATACTACCACTTTGGAAAAACATTCAAGATGGCGGAAATGAAAAGACGGTGCGTTAAACCTAACCCAATGTAACTTTTAACCCATTCCTGCTGAAGCCATAAAACTTGCTACACTGTTGGGCATTGCATTGAACTACTTGTGTGATAAATATGAGTATAACGAATGACAGAGTTCCAGTCTTTGGAACTGTGACGATCTAAACTTTGAAAGACTGAAATCCCTAAGTTAGTGTTTAGAACCAATTGTACACCAAAAACAGTACTTTTCACACAATAGTAACCCTTTTTAATGATAATCAAAGAATAAGAAAGCGCTTTAGACACTCAAAGTTTTGACCAAAAGCACCATGCTACCCCCTTGGAAAAAAATTCAATATGGCGGAAATGAGAAGAGGGTCTCTTAACCCTAACCCCACCTAACTTTTGACTTATTCATGTTTAAACCATTATACTTCTCACACTAGGGGCCATTGGATTCAACTAGTCTGGTATGAAACAAGAAGATATTTTATGCGGAAGCGACAGAGTTATAGGGTTTGAAAAATTGCGAGGGGATTGCGAGCATTTAACAACAAAGTTACAGTGTCTTAAAGTTACAGTGTCTAGACTTAGAATTTCTGGACTTTGGTCAAATTTTCAGTCTCTAAAACGCTTTTTTTTTATTTAATTATCATTAAACTGAGTTACTATTGGCTTAAAAGTAGGTTTTCGGTGTACAAATGGTTTCAAACGCGTAAACCCTTAGTTAAAAAATTCAGTAATTTTTACAATTTAAATGGTCACACTTTGGAAAATTGTAGCTCTGTCATTCCTCAATGAAATCCATTGTCATTTATAGCACCAATAGTTCTTTGTTTTTGCTAGCTTGATGTTTTTTTTTTGTTCATTCCCGAATGACCCCATATCAAACGAGGGCATATCAGCACAAAAGGTGGGCAGTGCAGCAGAAAAAAGGAGCAAATCAGCATACGTGGGCAAATCAGCGGTGCAGCCTCTCAATCTTCCCAGCACTATAACTCTGTTGTTTCTGCATGAAATAACTTTATATTTCTTACCAAACTAGTTCAATGCAATGAGCAATAGTGTGACAAGTTCATAACTTAAGTTCGAATGGTTCAAAAGTTAGATGGGGTTAGGGTTAACGTGCCACCTTGGTTCACATCCCCTCGGCGATTGTTCATATCCCAGCGGCGATGGTTCATATCCCCTCGCAATCTTCCAACCCCTATAACTCTGTAGCTTCCGCATGAAATATGTTCTTGTTTCATACCAAACTAGTTGAATCTAATGACCATTAGAACATAGCTAGCAGAGTCGCGCAATCAAATTCATTATACGTAAGCGTGCTCAAAATCCTGATAGTGCACGCTGATAGCGTCAGCAAATCCGACTTCGCCAGAAATTTTTTTTCGCACGAACGGCCATTGCTAGTGCGGAGAAAAATAATACATTTCGCGACAATAATGGATACCAACAGAAACTCGGCCTGCTAGTCCGAACACGAAGACAATGTTTCGACCTTTTCCCATGGGCTAGAGTTCTTAAATGAGGCATAAAAAGAGAAAAACAAAGGAAAAGGAGACTCGGCATCAGCGCTGTCACGATTCGCTTCAACTGATATTGTTGTCCGTTTTTCGCGTCGCATTTGATGCACAATTCCACCGGCTATGTTTTAAAACAATTGGTTCATACTTTTACCTGTGCACTATCGAATTATGGAGCACGTGGGAAGTTTGGAGAGCACTCAAGCAGCTAGAGTTGCCCTCGGCTATCGCCTCGAGCAACTGTTATGCTTCTTTCGTGCTCTCCAAACTTTCCGCGTGCTCCATAACTCCGTAGTGCACGCTAAAGCATGAACCAATTGTTCACTAGTGTGAGAAGTGTAATGGCTTAAGCATGAATAAATCAAAAGTTAAATGGGGTTGGGGTTATATTATTATTATTAATCCTCCTAGTGTCACTAAGAAACACATAAGGCCTTGACCAGAGTTCGCCATTGATGTCTGGCGGGTGCTTGCCGCTCCAGGTGCCTCCAAGTCCAGTTGTTGTCCTTCATTTTCCCTTTGCACCTTCCTCCTCCAGGTTTCTTTCGGTCTACCTCTCTCCCTACGTCCATCAGGGCTCCATCTGAGAGAAACTCGTGGTAATGCTGCCAGTGGCATGCGCAGCACATGCCCAATCCATTTCCATCTCTTCTTCTGGACTTGCTGTGTGATTGGTACTGTTCGTGTTCTTCTACGCAACTCGTAGTTTGAGACTGTCTGGGGCCAGTATATACGAAGAATCCTATGGGGTTAGGTACTTGTCACAGTAGTGGTCATTGGAATGAACTAGGTTGCTACGAAACATGAAGATATTTTATGCACAAGCGACACACTTATAGTGGTTGGAAGATTGGTTGGGGAGATGAAGCATCGCCGAGGGGAAATCAACCAAGGTGGTAGAATAACATTAACCCCATCTAACTTAAACACCATTCGTTCTTGAATTCAGCTAGTTTGATAATAGATTGAAAGGTATTTGATTTAGAAACAACAGAGTTACAGGGATTGAACGATTGCGAGAGAATATGCAACATCGCCGAGGGGATATGAACCATCGCCGAGGGAATATGAACCAAAGTGTTACGTTAACCCTAACCCCATCTAACTTTTGCACCATTCGTGCTTAACCCATGAATCCTATTACACTGTTGGGCATAGCATTGAACTACTTGCTTGATAAACATGAGTATCCTGCATTGCAAAGTGACTCAGTTACAGTCTTTGGTCATTGGATTCAACTAATTTGGTATGAAACAAGAACATATTTCATGCGGAAGCTACAGAGTTACAGGGGTTGGAAGATTGCGAGGGGATATGAACGATCGTCACTGGGATATGAACAATGGCTGAGGGGATATGAACCAAGGAGGCACGTTAACCCTAACCCTAACTAACTTATGAACCATACGAGCTTAAGTCATGAAGTTGTAACACTATTGTTCATTGCATTGAACTCATTCAAGTTGACTAAGACTTGGCCCATTTCGAGCTGTGGCCACATTTCGCAAGAAACATGGGGTCTGTGGTAAATTTTAGTGTATTCTTATGTATTTTAACACATTCTGTTGAAATAAAGTGCTTTTGGCCTCTTTGCAGATACTTTTTGCAAATCCGTATTTTCAGCGCGAGCTGAACAAGACGGCACATTTCACCCTTCGGCCAAATTTTTCAGGAAACATCGGTTCTTAGGTAAATGTTGGTGTATTCTTATGGATTCTGTTTAAAAAAGGTTGTTTTGGCTTGTTTGCAGATACATTTTGGAAAACAGTATTTTGAGCGGGAGCTGAGCAAGACTTGGTGCATCTCACCCTCTGGCCAAATTTTGCAGAAAGCATCCCGTCTAACGTAAATTTTAATGATATCTTACAGCTTTTAACAATATCTAGCCGAAAGAGTTGGATTTGGCTCGTTTGGGGATAGTTTTAGGAAGACCGTATTTTATGGGCGAGTTGAGGAAGACTTGGCGCATTTCGTGCTGTGGCCTCAATTCGCAAGACACATCGGGTCTCAGGTAAATTTTAATTTATTCTTAGGTATTCTTACTTAATCTTACGCATTCTGTTCAAAAAAAGTAGTTTTGGCCTCTTTGCAGATACTTTTTGCAAAACCGTATTTTGTGCGCGAGCTAAGCAAGACATGGCGCATTCCACCCTCTGGCCAAATTTTGCAGGAAACATCGGTTCTCAGGTAAGTTTTAGTGTAATCTTATGGATTTAAACACAATCTGTTCCAAAAAGGCTGTTTTGGTCTATTTGCAGATACCTTTTGCAAAACCGCATTTCGAGCGCGAGCTGAGCAAGACTTGGCGCATTTGATACTTTGGCCAAATTTTGCAGGAAACATCGGTTCTCGGGTAAATGTTAGTGTATTCTTATGGATTCTGTTGAAAAAAGGTGGTTTTGGCTTGTTTGCAGATACATTTTGGCGAATGGTATTTTGAGCGCCAGCTGAGCAAGACTTGGCACATCTTAGCCTCTGGCCACTGTTCGATCCAGAGAGCGGGTTCCAGGTGAATTTTGGTATATTCTTTTGGATTTCAACACAAAATGAACGAAATTGGCTTTGGCGGGTTTGTCTTTGGAAAACCGTATTTTCAGCGCGAGTTGAGCAAGACTCGACGCGATTTACGGATTGGCCAAACTTAGCAGGAAACATGGTGTCTCGAGTAAATTGTGGTGCTCTCTCACAGACGTTAACAGAATCCAATGGAAAAAAGGCGGTTTTGGATCGTTTATAGATACTTTTTGCAAGACCGTATTTTCAGCTGAAGTTGAGCAACACTTGAAGGATTTTACGCTCTGGCTAAACTTCGCAGGAGGCATTGAGTATCCACCGGACTTAAGCGTTTTTTTACAGATTTCGACAGAATTTATCGAGTCAAATTGGGTTTGGCCTGTTCACAGATACTTTTACCAAATCATGTTCTTCGCGTGTGTTTAGCAAGACTTCAATCTTGCAGAAAACATTCCCTTTGAAGTGGATTTAGTATTTTCTGACAGATTTCATCACCATCTGATGAAAAATGTATCTCTAGCCCTGTTTGTGGATAGTTTTTGCAAAACCTTGTTTTTCAACCTGTGTTGAGCAAGACTTGTTAGTGACTGGCAGGTGACTGGCTGACTGACGGACTGGCTCCCTTCCTGATCGACAGGAAAGAGACTAGCCCACTGACTAGCCTTATGACTGCCTACCTGACTGGCTACCTGACTGGTTGACTGACTTGCTGGCCCATAGGTGAGTGACTGGCTAAGAAGTAGTGACTGACTGGCTGAGTGTTGCACTGAGTCACTGGTATTAGACCAGCTGACTGACTATCGGTCACTGACTGGCAAGTGAATTTCTGACTGATTGGTGGAATGTGTCAATGGTGCCTGACTGGCTTTCTGACTGGTGAATCGACTTTCGGACAGACTGAGGACTGACTGACTATCTGATTGGTGACTGTCTGGCTGACTAGCTGGAGTACTGCCTGGCTCTCTGACTGGCTAACTGACTTGCTTCCCGATTGGTGACTGAGTGGCTGACCGGCTGAGTGCCTTACTGTCTGACTATTTGGTGGACTGACTGGCTGACTGCCTGGTTGACTGAGATGCCGATTGACTGGTAAGTGACTAGCTAAATGAATCACTGATGGAAGAGTTATTAGCTGACATTGGGTGATTGCACTGCTGACCGAATGGTGATTAAATGACTAACTGATTGGTGACTGACTGACTGACTCATTGGTAGTTGGTCGAGTAGCACTGGTGCCTGATCCGCTGACTGACTGGTCGACCAACTGGTCGAGTGAGATACTGGTTCCTGGACGGATGACTAACTGGCTGACTAGCTGGTGCACTGACTGAATGAGTTAATGGTTACTGACTGTCGACGGACTGACTCAGTGACTGGTTGACTAAGGCATTGGTACCTGAGTGCTTATCCGACTGGTTAACTTACTCGTGACCGACTATTGACTGACCGACTAGCTGACGGCTGAGCGAAAGATTCACTGCCTAATTGACTCACTCACTGGTACGTGATCAGCCGACTGACGGGTTGACTTAAAATTGGGCAATTGACTGGCTGACTGACTGCTTGACCGACTCACTAGTATCTTACCGGCTCACTGGCAGCTTGATGGACGGATTTTTACCTGACTGGTCCTTCGGGTTGTTGACTTCCTTTCTGACCGACTTGCGACTGACTGGCTAACTGACTGGTGACTGACTGCTCGACTTACTAACTGGTACTTGACCGGCTAACTGAGTAAATTTCATTCACTGACTCATTCGTTCACTGAATGGTTGATTGAGAAGCTGACTCACTGGCCAACTGACGTGTTGGCCAACTGGTGACTCACTGGGTCACTCACTGGCTAACCGACTAATGAGTGACTAAATGAGGGATTGGTTGACAGACTCACTTCTACCTGACTGGCTGACTGACCTGCTCAGTGCCTTGCTGACTGACTACTGATTGATTGGCTGACTAACTAGTGTCTGACTGGCTAATTCAGGAACTGACTGACCATTAGGGTTACCGACTGGTTAAGTCATTGGTTGAGCTCGTGGTTGACTGGCTGGTTGACTGACTAGTTGACTGAGTGAGGAGTATGTCTCTGCCTGACTGATTGACCAGTTAATTCCTTACTTACTGGTACCTGCACCGGTGAGTGACTGCTTGACAGCCTTGCAGACCAACAGTTGACTGACTTAATAACTTACTAGGTGAATTTCTAGCTGAGTGACTGGCTGACTGTCATGTTGACTGACCTATTGGTACCTGACCAACTGAGTGACTGGTTGACTGATTGACGCGACTACTTGTTACTGACTGGCGAGTGTCTATGTCACTGACTCATTGGTACGTGATTGGTAATTTGACTGGCTTAATGAACTATTGACCGACTGAGTGGCTAAACTGACTGGTGACTGACTGGCCAACGCACTGGCTGATCGACTCACTTGTACCTGAGCGGCTGAGTGACTGATGGACTCAATGGTTGACTGACTGACTTAATGGCTTCTCACTGGAGATTGACTGGCTGACTTGTCGACGGACTCCTTTACCAACTTATGCCTAACTAAATATTTGACTGATGACGAACTGACTCAATAAGTAGTTGATTGGCTGGGCGATTGACTTGTTGACAGAGTTATTACTGGCTGACTATTTTCTGACAGTCTGGTTACCGTCTGGCTGACTGACTTGTTGATTGAGGGGTTAAGTGACTGACCGAGGCACACACTTGCTGATGCTTGACCGGGTGACTATCTGCTACACTGGATGGCTGACCGTAATAGCGATTGACTGGTTTAGTGACTAGATGACTCAGTCATTGAGTGAATTGCTGGTATCTGACTGTGTATTTAAATGGTTGACTGACTTGATGACCGATTGGCGAATGAGTGGCAAACTGACTCTCCGATTGACTGCCAAGTGAGGGGATGACTGAATGTTTTACCCCCTTGGTAGCCGACTGGTGGCTGACGTTATGATGGATTGGTGACTGAGTGATTGACTGGTGACTGAGTGTCTGACCGACTGGTTGACTTCTACGGTGGTTCCTGACCAGCTGATTGGCTAGTTAACTAACTCACTGGTTCCTGACGGTTGGGTACTGATTGGGGGACTGACGGTTTAACTCACTTGCTGACCGACTGGTAGCTGACTGGGTTACTGATTGGCTAACTGACCGAGGACTTCTTGATTGAGTGACCAGTTGACTGACTTACTGGGTACCTGAGTGGCTGCCTGAGTTGATTACTGCCTTGCTCACGGTTTGGTGACTGACTGGCTAAATGACTGGGTAATTGACCGGTTGACTTACTTTTGAACTGAGTCAGTTGTACCTGACTTGCTGGCTGACTGAGTTTTTTATTGACTAGCTTGCTGACTGTTACAATTAGTGGTTAGTGACTAGCGACTTAGTGTTAACTAACTGGTTGACTGTCTCGCTGCTACCTCACTAGCTATTTCACCGCTTAACTGACTCGCTGACTGACTGATAACTAAGTGACCAACTCCGAGGTGACTGACCAGCTGATGGCCTAACTGAATAACTGACTCTCCTTTACCTGATGGTTCAGTGACTGAAATGCGCCAAGTCTTGCTCAACTTGTCCTGAAAATACGGTTTTCCAATGACTATCCTTAAACGAACCAAACGCAATTCTTTCGACTAGATTGTGTTAGAACCTGTAAGAAATTGAAATTTACTCGTGACGCGATGTTTCCTGCAAAATTTGGCCAGAAGGTGAGATGCACCACGTCTTGCTCAGCTCACGCTCAAAATGCAGTTTTGCAAAATGTATCTGCAAATAAGCCACAACCACCTTGTTTTAACAGAATCCATAAGAACACACCAACTTTACCTGAGAACCGATGTTTTCTGCAAAATTTGGCCAGAGAGTGCAATGCGCCAAGTCTTGCTCAGCTCGCTCTCAAAATTTTACGCTTTGGCCAAATTTCGCAGAATGCATCAGATATCAACTGTAGTTTAGCGTTTTTCCATAGATTTCGACACAATCTATAGAATAAAATTGGTTTTGGCTTCTTCACAGATACCATGGTTTTAGCGTGAGTTTGGCAAAAGTAAGCGCATTTCAGTCTTTGCCTAAATTTTCCAAAAAACATTGCCTTTTAACCGGATTTTAGTGTTTTTTGACAGATTTCATCACAATCTGATGAAAACTGAATCTCTAGCCTTGTTTGAAGATAGTTTTTGCAAAGCCTTTCTTTATCAACCTGGAACGTGACTGGGTGACGGACGGGTTGACTGACTTGACGCGACTGGCTAACTGACTTGCTTTATTACTGCCTGCCTGACCTGCTACCTGACTGGGTGACTGACCTACTGGCCGACAGGTAAGTGACTGGCTAAAGACTGGTGACTGACTTGCTGAGTGTTGCACCGAGTCACTGGCAGGAGATCAGCTCAGCGACTATCGGTCACTGACTGGCAATTGAATTTCTGACTGATTGGTGGAATGTGTCAATGGTGCCTGACTGGCTTTCCGACTGGTGAATCGACTTTCGGACAGACTGAGGTCTGACTGGCTATCTGATTGGTGACTGTGTGGCTGACTAAGTGGAGTTCTTACTGGCTCTCTGACTGGCTAACTGACTTGCTGCCCGAATGTTGACTGAGTGGCTTACCGGCTGAGGGGCTTACTGTCTGACTAGTTGGTGGACTGACTGGCTGACTGTCTTGTTGACTGAGATGCCGATTGACTGGTAAGTGACTAGCTAAATGAATCACTGATGGAAGACTTAATAGCTGACATTGGGTGACTGCACTGCTGAACGAATGGTGGTTGAATCACTAACTGATTGGCGACTGACTGACTGACTCATTGGTAGTTCGTCGAGTAGCACTGGTGCCTGATCCGCTGACTGACTGGTCGACTAACTGGTTGAGTGAGATACTGAATCCTTGACGGCTGACTAACTGGCTGACTAGCTGGTTGACTGACTGAATGAGTTAATGGTTACCGACTGGTGACTGACTGACTCAGTGCCTGGTTAACTAAGTCATTGGTACCTGAGTGCTTATCCGACTGGTTAACTTACTCGTGACCGACTATTGACTGACTGACTAGCTGACGGCTGAGCGAAAGATTCGCTGCCTAATTGACTGAGTCACTGGTACCTGATCAGCCGACTGACTGGTTGACTTAAAATTGGTCAACTAACTGGCTGACTGACTGCTTGACCGAATCACTGGTATCTGACCGGCTCACTGGCAGCTTGACTGACGGATTTTTACCTGACTGGCCCTTCGGGTTGTTGATTTCCTTGCTGACCGACTTGCGACTGACTGGCTAACTGACTGGTGACTGACTGCTCGACTTACTAACTAGTACTTGACCGGCTAACTGACTAAATTTCATTCATTGACTCATTCGTTCACTGAATGGTTGATTGAGAAGCTGACTCACTGGCCAACTGACGTGTTGGCCAACTGGTGACTCACTGGGTCGCTGACTGGCTAACTGACTAATGACTAACTAAATGAGAGATTAATTGACAGACTTACTTGTACCTGACTGGTTGACTGACTATCTCAGTGCTTTGCTGACATACTACTGATTGATTGGCTGACTAACTAGTGACTGACTGGATAATTCAGTGAGTGACTGACTATTAGGGTGACTGACTGGTTAAGTCATTGGTTGACCTCGTGTATAACTGGCTGGTTGACTGACTAGTTGACTGAGTGAGGATTGTGTCTCTGCCTGACTGATTGACCAGTTAATTGCTCACTTACTGGTACCTGAACCGGTGACTGACTGCTTGAGAGCCTTGCAGACTAACAGATGACTGACTTAGTAACTTACTAGTTGAATTTCTAGCTGAGTGACTGGCTGACTGTCATGTTGACTGACCTATCGGTACCTGACCAACTGAGTGACTGGTTGGCTGATTGACGCGACTACTTGTTACTGACTGGTATCAGACTGGCTGACTGACTTGTTGTTTGAGGGGTTAAGTGACTGACCGACGCACACACTTGCTGATGCTTGACCGGGTGACTATCTGCTAAACTGGATGGCTGACCGTAATAGCGATTGACTTGTTTAGTGACTAGATGACTGAGTCATTGAGTGAATTGCTGGTATCCGACTGTGTATTTAAATGGTTGACTGACGTGATGACCGATTGGCGAATGAGTTGCAAACTGACTCTCCGATTGACTGCCAAGTGAGGGGATGACTAAATGTTTTACCCCCTTGGTAGCCGACTGGTGGCTGACGTTATGACGGACTGGTGACTGAGTGATTGACTGGTGACTGAAAGTCTGACTGACTGGTTGACTTCTACGGTGGTTCCTGACCAGCTGATTGGCTAGTTAACTAACTCACTGGTTCCTGATGGTTGGCTACTGATTGGGGGACTGACGGTTTAACTGACTTGCTGACCGACTGGTAGCTGACTGGCTTACGGATTGGCTAACTGACCGAGGACTTCTTGATTGAGTGACCAGTTGACTGACTTACTGGGTACCTGAGTGGCTGCCTGAGTTGATCACTGCCTTGCTCATGGTTTGGTGACTGACTGGCTAAATGACTGGGTAATTGACCGGTTGACTTACTTTTGAACTGAGTCAGTTGTACCTGACTTGCTGGCTGACTGAATTTTTTATTGACTAGCTTGCTGACTGTTACAACTAGTGGTTAGTGACTAGCGACTTAGTGTTAACTAACTGGTTGACTGTCTCGCTGCTACCTCACTAGCTATTTCACCGCTTAACTGACTCGCTGACTGACTGATAACTAAGTGGCCAACCCAGAGGTGACTGACTAGCTGATGGCCTAACTGAATAACTGACTCTCCTTTACCTGATGGTTCAGTGACTGAAATGCGCCAAGTCTTTCTGAACTTGTCCTGAAAATACGGTTTTCCAATAACTATCCCCAAACGAACCAAAAGCAATTCTTTCGACTAGATTGTGTTAGAACCTGTAAGAAATCATTGAAATTTACTCGTGACGCGATGTTTCCTGCTAAATTTGGCCACAAGGTGAGATGCGCCACGTCTTGCTCAGCTCGCGCTCAAAATGCAGTTTTCCAAAATGTATCTACAAATAAGCCACAACCACCTTGTTTTAAGAGAATCCATAAGAACACATCAACTTTACCTGAGAACCGATGTTTTCTGCACAATTTGGCCAGAGGGTGCAATGCGCCAAGTTTTGCTCAGCTCGCTCTCACAATTTTACGCTTTGGCCAAATTTCGCAGAATGCATCAGATATCAACTGTAGTTTAGCGTTTTCCCACAGATTTCGACACAATCTATTGAATAAAATTGGTTTTGGCTTCTTCACAGATACCATGGTTTTAGCGTGAGTTTGGCAAAAGTAAGCCCATTTCAGTCTTTGCCTAAATTTTCCAAAAAACATTGCCTTTTAACCGGATTTTAGTGTTTTCAGACAGATTTCATTACAATCTGATGACAACTGAATCTCTAGCCCTGTTTGAAGTTAGTTTTTGCAAAGCCTTTCTTTATCAACCTGGAACGTGACTGGCTGACGGACGGGTTGACTAAATTGCTGATCAACAGGCAGGCGACTGGCTAACTGACTTCCTTTATTACTGCTTGCCTGACTGGCTAGCTGACTGGGTGACTGACCTACTGGCCGACAGGTAAGTGACTGGGTAAAGACTGGTGACTGACTTGCTGAGTGTTGCACCGAGTCACTGGTAGGAGATCAGCTCAGAGACTATCGGTCACTGACTGGCAAGTGAATTTCTGACTGATTGGTGGAATGTGTCAATGGTGCCTGACTGGCTTTCTGACTGGTGAATCGACTTTCGGACAGACTGAGGACTGACTGGCTATCTGATTGGTGACTGTCTGGCTGACTAGCTGGAGTACTGCCTGGCTCTCTGACTGGCTAACTGACTTGCTTCCCGATTGGTGACTGAGTGGCTGACAGGCTGAGTTGCTTACTGTGTGACTAGTTGGTTGACTGACTGGCTGACTGCTTGGTTAACTGAGATGCCGATTGACTGGTAAGTGACTGGCTAAATGACTGTCTCACTGATTAAAGACTGATTAGCTGACATTGGCTGATTGTATTTCTGACCGAATGGTGATTGAATAATTAACTCATTGGTGACTGACTGACTGACTCGTTGGTAGTTGTGTCGAGTAGCACTGGTACCCGATCCGCTGAGTGAGTGGTCGACTAACTGGTTGAGTAAGACACTGGTTCCTAGACGGCTGACTAACTGGCTGACTAACTGGTTGACTAAATGAGTTAATGGTTACTGACTGGCGACTGATTGACTCAGTGACTGGTTGACTGAGTCATTGGTACCTGAGTGCTTATCAGACTGGTTAAGTTACTCGTGACCGACCAGTGACTGACTGACTAGCTGACGGCTGAGCGAAAAATTCACTGACTAATTGACTAACTCACTGGTACCTGATCGGCCGACTGACTGGTTGATTAAACACTGGTTGTCTGACTGGCTGACTGACTGCTTGACCGACTCACTGGTATCTGACCGGCTCACTGGCAGCTTGACTGACGGATTTTTACCTGACTGGTTCTTAGGGTTGTTGACTTCCTTGCTGACCTACTTGCGACTGACTGTCTAACTGACTGGCGACTGACTGCTCGACTTACTAATAGGCACCTGACCGGCTAACTGACTAAATTTCATTCAATGACTCATTCGTTCACTCAATGGTTAATTGAGAAGCTGACTCACTGGCCGACTGACGTGTTGGCCAACTGGTGACTCACTGGGTCACTGACTGGCTAACTGAGTCATGACTGACTAAATGAGGGATTGGTTGACAGACTCACTTGTACCTGACTGGCTGACTGACTGGCTCAGGGCTTTACTGACTGACTACCAATTGATCGGCTGACTAACTAGTGACTAACTGGCTAAGTCAGTGACTGACTGACTAAAAGGGTGACTAAATGGTTAAGGCATTGGTTGACCTCGTGGTTGACTGGCTGGTTGAATGACTAGTTGACTTATTGGTGAGTGTCTCTCTGCCTGACTGATTGACTAGTTAGTTGCTTACTTACTGGTAACTTAACCGGTGTCTAACTGCTTGAGAGCCTTGCATACCGACAGATGACTTAGTAACTTACTAGGTGAATGTCTAGCTGAGTGACTGGCGTAGACCAGTGGATATGAATCAAGGCGCATTTCGAGCTGTGGCCACATTTCGCAAGAAACATCGGGTCTGTGTTAGATTTTAGTGTTTTCTTACGTATTTTAACACATTCTGTTGAAATAAAGTGCTTTTGGCCTCTTTGCAGATACTTTTGGCAAAACTGTATTTTGAGTGCGAGCTGAACCAGACGGCGCATTTCACCCTCCGACCAAATTTTGCAGAAAACATCCGTTCTTAGGTAAATGTTGGTGTATTCTTATGGATTCTATTTAAAAAATATTTTTTTGGCTTGTTTGCAGATACATTTAGGAAAACCGTATTTTGACCGCGAGCTGAGCAAGACTTGGTGCATCTCTGCCTCTGGCCAAATTTTGCAGAAAGCATCCCGTCTAACGTAAATTTTAATGATATCTTACAGCTTTTAACAATATCTAGCCGAATGAATTGGTGTTGGCTCGTTTGGGGATAGTTTTTGGAAGACCGTCCCTTATGGGCGAGTTGACGAAGACTTGGAAGATTACGTGCTGTGGCCTCAATTCGTAAGACACATCGGACCTCAGGTACATTTTAGAGTATTCTTACGTATTTTAACACATTCTGTTCAAAAAATGTGCTTTTGGCCTCTTTGCAGATACTTTTCGCAAAACCATATTTTGTGCGCGAGCTAAGCAAGACATGGTGCATTCCACCCTCTGGCCAAATTTTGCAGGAAACATCGGTTCTCAGGTAAATTTTAGTCTAATCTTATGGATTTAAACACATTCTGTTCCAAAAAGGCTGTTTTGGTCTATTTGCAGATACTTTTTGCAAAACCGTATTTCGAGCCTGAGCTGAGCAAGACCTGGTGCATTTGATACTTTGGCCAAATTTTGCAGGAAACATCGGTTCTCGGGTTAATGTTAGTGTATTTTTATGGATTCTGTTGAAAAAAGGTGGCTTCGGCTTGTTTGCAGATACATTCTGGCAAACGGTGTTTTGAGCGCCAGCTGAGCAAGACTTGGCACATCTTAGTCTCTGGCCACTGTTCGATCCAGAGAGCGGATTCCAGGTGAATTTTAGTATATTCTTCTGGATTTCAACACAATATAGTGAACGAAAATGGCTTTGGCTTGTTTGCCTTTTGCAAAACCGTATTTTCAGCGCGAGTTGAGCAAGATTCGACGCAATTTACGGATTGGCCAAACTTTGCAGGAAACATAGGGTCTCGAGTAAATTGTGGTGCTCTCTCACAGACGTTAACAGAATCCAATGGAAAAAATCGCTTTTCGATCGTTTAGAGATATTTTTTGCAACACCGTATTTTCAGCTAAAGTTGAGCAACACTTGAAGCATTTTACGCTCTGGCTAAACTTCGCAGGAGGAATTGGGTATCCACTGGACTATAGCGTTTTTTCTACAGATTTCGACACAATTTATCGAGTCAAATTGGGTTTGCGTGTTCACAGATACTTTTGCCAAATCATGTTCTTCGCGTGTGTTTAGCAAGACTTAGCGCATTTCAGTCTTTGCTTAAATCTTGCAGAAAACATTCCCCTTTAAGTGGATTTTAATATTTTCTGACAGATTTAATCACAATCTGATGGAAAATGTATCTCTAGCCCTATTTATAGATAGTTTTTGCAAAACCTTGTTTTTCAACCCGGGTTGAGCAAGACTTGTTAGTGACTGGCAGGTGACTGGCTGAGTAACGGACTAGCTGACTTCCTGATCGACAGGAAAGAGACTAGCCCACTGACTTGCCCTATGACTGCCTACCTGACTGGCTACCTGACTGGTTGACTGACTTGCTGGCCCGTAGGTGAGTGACTGGCTCAGGAGAGGTGACTGACTGGCTGAGTGTTGCACTGAGTCACTGGTATTAGACCAGCTGACTGACTATCGGTCACTGACTGGCAAGTGAATCTCTGACTGATTGGTGGAATGTGTCAATGGTGCCTGACTGGCTTTCCGACTGGTGCATCGACTTTCGGACTGACTGAGGACTGACTGGCTATCTGATTGGTGACTGTCTGGCTGACTAGCTGGAGTACTGCCTGGCTCTCTGACTGGCTAACTGACTTGCTTCCCGATTGGTGACTGAGTGGCTGACCGGCTGAGTGGCTTACTTTATGACTAGTTCGTTGACTGACTGGCTGACTGCCTGGTTAACTAAGATGCCGATTGACTGGTAAGTGACTGGCCAAATGAATCACTGATGGAAGACTTATTAGCTGACATTGGGTAATTGTATTGCTGACCGAATGGTGATTAAATAATTAACTCATTGGTGACTGACTGACTGACTCATCGGTAGTTGTATCGAGTAGCACTGGTACCCGATCTGCTGTCTGACTGGTCGACTAACTGGTTGAGTGAGATACTGGTTCCTGGACGGTTGACTCACTGGCTGACTAGCTGGTTGACTAAATGAGTTAATGTTTACTGACCGGCGAGTGATTGACTCAGTGACTGGTTGACTGAGTCATTGGTACCTGAGTGCTTATCAGACTGGTCGACTTCCTCGTGATCGACCAGTGACTGACTGACTAGCTGACGGCTGAGCGAAAGATTGACTGACTAATTGACTGACTACCTGGTACCTGATTGGCCGACTGACTTTTTGATTAAGAAGTACTTTTCCGACTGGCTCTCTGACTGCTTTACCGACTCACTTGTATCTGACCGGCTCACTAGCAGCTTGACTGACGAATTTTTACCTGACTGGCCCTTTGGGTTGTTGACTTCCTTGGTGACCGACTTGCGACTGACTGGGTAACTGACTGGTGACTGACTGTTCGACTTACTAACTGGCACTTGAACGGCTAACTGACTAAATTTTATTCAATGACTCATTGATTGAGAAGGTGACTCACTGGCCAACTGACGTGTTGGCCAACTGGTGACTCACTGGGTCACTGACTGGCTAACTGAGTCATGACTGACTAAATGAGGGATTGGTTGACAGACTCACTTGTACCTGACTGGCTGACTGACTGGCTCAGTGCTTTAGTGACTGACTACTGATTGATGGGCTGACTACCTAGTTACTAACTGGCTAAGTCAGCGACTGACTGACTAATAGGGTGACTAACTGGTTAAGGCATTGGTTGACCTCGTGGTTGACTGGCTGGTTGAAGGACTAGTTGAATGATTGGTAACTGTCTCTCTGCCTGAATGATTGACTAGTTAGTTGCTTACTTACTGGTACCTTAACCGGTGTGTCACTGCTTGAGAGCCTTGCATACTGACACATGACTGACTTAGTAACTTACTAAATGAAATTCTAGCTGTGTGACTGGCTGACCGACTTCTTAACAGACCCTTTGGTACCTGACCACCTGATTGCCTGGTTGACTGATTGACGGAATTACTGGTTACTGACTCGCGAGTGACTATGTGACTGATCGGTTTAGTGACTCACTGGTACGTGATTGGCTATTTGACTGGGTTACTGACCTGTTGACCGACTGGTGATTGAGTTGCTAAACTGACTGGTGACTGACTGGCCAACGCACTGGCTGATCGACTCACTGGTACCTGAGTGGCTGAGTGACTGGCTGACTGAATACTTGACTGACTGACTTAATGGTTTCTTACCGGAGAGTGACTGGCTGACGAGCTGGCTGACTTGTCGACTGACTCCCATACCAGCTTGTGACTTAGTAACTATTTGACTTGTGACCGACTGACTCACTGAGTAGTTGACTTGCTAGGGAATTCACTTGCTGACAGACTTATTACTGGCTGACTATTTTCTGACAGTCTGGTTACTGACTGGCTGAGTGACATCTTGATTGAGAAGCTGAGAGACTGACCGACGCACAGACTTGCTGAAGCTTCACCGGGTGACCGTTTGCTACGCTGGATGGCTGACCTTACAAGCGATTTACTGATATAGTGACTAGATGACTAAGTGGTTGAGTGAATTGCTGGTAACTCACTGTGTATCTAAAGGCTTGACTGACTTAATGACCGATTGGTGAATGAGTGGCTAACTGACTGTACGATTGACTGCCAAGTGAGTAAATGACAGAATTGTTTCCCCCGTTACTAGCCGACTGGTGACTGACTCATTGGCTGACTTACTAGTTAGTGACTGGCTAAGTCAGTGACGGACTGAGTAATAGGGTGACTGACTGGTTAAGTCAATTGTTAACCTCGTGGTTGACTGGCTGGATGACTGACTAGTTTGACTAATTGACTGATTGGCGACTGTCTTCCTGCCTGACAGATTGACCAGTTAGTTGCTTACTTACTGGTACCTGAACCGGGGACTGACTGCTTGAGAGCCTAGCCGACCGGTAGGTGACTGACTTAGTAACTTACTAGGTGATTCGCTAGCTGAGTGACTGGGTGACTGACTTGTTGACTGAGTTACTGGTACCTGACCACCTGAGTGACTGGTTGACCAACCTACGCGATTACTGGTTGCTGACTTGTGACTGATTGGTTGACTGACTCACTGGTACGTGATTGGCTATTTGACTGGGTTACTGATCAGTTGACCGTTTGGTGACTGAGTGGCTAAACGGACTGGTGACTGACTGGCCAACGCACTGTCTGACTGGCTGACTGAATACTTGACTGATTGACTTAATAGCTTCTCACTGGAGAGTGACTGGCTGACCAACTGGCTGACTTGTCGACTGTCTCCTTTACCGACTTGTGACTAAGTAACTACTTGACTGGTGACCGACTGACTGGTTGACTAGCTAGGCGATTGACGTGCTGACAGACCTATTACTGGCTCACTATTTTCTGACAGTCTGTTTACTGAATGGCTGGCTGACTTGTTGATTGATCGGCTGAATGACTGACCGACGCACAGACTTGTTGGTGCTTGACCGGGTGACTATCTGCTACGCTAAATGGCTGATCTTAATAGTGATTGACTGATTTAGTGACTAGATGACTGAATGCTTGAGCGAATTGCTGGTATCTGACTGTGTATCTAAAGGGTTGAGTGACTTGATGATTGATTGGTGAATGAGTGGCTAAGAGACTGTCCGATTGACTACCAAGTGAGTGGATGTTTGATTGTTTTACCCCCGTGGTAGTCGACTGGTGACTGACTTGATAACCGAATGGTGACTGAGTGACTATTAACTGATTGTCTGACTGACTGGTTGACTTCTACTGTCGTACCAGACCAGCTGACTGGCTAGTTAACTAACTCACTGGCTCCTAACGGTTGGCTACTGATTGGGGGACTGACAGGTTAATTGAATTGCTGCCCGACTGGTAACTGACTGGCTTACTGATTGGCTTAATGACCGAGGACTTCTTGACTGAGAGACCATTTGACTGACTCACCGGGTACTTGAGTGGCTGACTGATTGGATAACTGCCTTGCTCACGGTTTGGTGATTGACTGGCTAACTGACTGCGCAATTGACCGGTTGACTTACTTTTGAACTGAGTCAGTTGTACCTAACTAACTGGCTGACTGACTTGTTCATTGACTGGCTGGCTGACTGTTACAATTACTGGTCAGTGAATAGCGACTCAGTGTTAACTAACTGGTTGATTGTCTCGCTGCTACCTCACTAGCTATTTGCCTGCTTAACTGACTCGCTGACCGACTGATGACTAAGTGGCCAACTAATTGGTGACTGACTGACTGACTCTATGTACTTGATGGTTCAGTGACTGAAATGCGCCAAGTCTTGCTCAACTTGCCCTGAAAATACGGTTTTCCAAATATTATCCCCAAACGAGCCAAAACCAATTCTTTCGACTAGATTGTGTTAAAACCTGTAAGAAATCATTGAAATTTACTCGAGACGCGATGCTTCCTCCAAACTTTGGCCAGAGGGTGAGATGCATCTAGTCTTGCACAGCCCGTGCTCAAAATACGGTTCTCCAAAATGTCTCTACAAACAAGCCAAAACCACCCTTTGTTTAAGAGAATACATAAGAATACACCAACATTTACCTGAGCACCGATGTTTCCTGCAAAATTTGGCGAGAGGGTCAAATGCGCCAAGTCTTGCTCAGCTCGCGCTTAAAATACGGTTTCGCAAAAAGTATCTGCAAAGAGGCCAAAACAAGTTTTTTTGAACAGAATGTGTTAAAATATGTAAGAATACACTAAAAGTTAACTGTGACCATCTAAATTTTGAAAGACTGAAATTCTTAAGTAAGGGTTTAGGTGTTTATAACCATTTGTACACCGTAAATAGTACTTATCAGACAACAGTAACAGTTTTAAATGGTCGTTAAACAATAACAAAGAGTCTTAGACACTCAAAATTTTGACCAAAAGTACCATACTACCACTTTGGAAAAACATTCAAGATGGCGGAAATGAAAAGACGGTGCGTTAAACCTAACCCAATGTAAGTTTTCACCCATTCCTGCTGAAGCCATAAAACTTGCTAGACTGTTGGGCATTGCACTGAACTACTTGTGTGATAAATATGAGTATAACGAATGACAGAGTTCCAGTCTTTGAAACTGACGATCTAAACTTTGAGAGACTGAAATCCCTAAGTTAGTGTTTAGAACCAATTGTACACCACAAACAGTACTTTTCACACAATAGTAACCCTTTTTAATGATAATCAAAGAATAAGAAAGCGCTCTAGACACTCAAAGTTTTGACCAAAAGCACCATGCTACCCCCTTAAAAAAAAAAATTCAAGATGGCGGAAATGAGAAGAGGGTCTCTTAACCCTAACCCCACCTAACTTTTGACTTATTCATGTTTAAGCCATTATACTTCTCACACTAGTGGCCATTGGATTCAACTAGTCTGGTATGAAACAAGAAGATATTTTATGCGGAAGCGACAGAGTTGTAGGGTTTGAAAAATTGCGAGGGGATTGCGAGCATTTAACAACAAAGTTACAGTGTCTTAAGGTCCTCAAGTGTTAGTGCTAGACTTAGAATTTCTGGACTTTGGTCAAATTTTTAGTCTCTAAAACGCTTTTTTTTTTATATAATTCTCATTAAACTGAGTTGCTATTGGCTTAAAAGTAGGTTTTCGGTGTACAAATGGTTTCAAACGCGTAAACCCTTAGTTCAAAAATTCAGTAATTTTTACAATTTAAATGGTCACACTTTGGAAGATTGTAGCTCTGTCAGTCCTCAATGAAATCCATTGTCATTTATAGCACCAATAGTTCTTTGTTTTTGCTAGCTTGATGTTGTTTTTGTTCATTCCCGAATGACCCCATATCAAACGAAGGCATATGAGCACAAAAGGTGGCTAGTTCAGCACAAAATAGGAGCAAATCAGCATACGTGGGCAAATCAGCGGTGCAGCCTCTCAATCTTCCCAGCACTATAACTCTGTTGTTTCTGCATGAAATAACTTTATATTTCTTACCAAACTAGTTCAATTCAATGAGCAATAGAGTGACAAGTTCATAACTTAAGCTCGAATGGTTCAAAAGTTAGATGGGGTTAGGGTTAACGTGCCACCTTGGTTCACATCCCCTCGGCGATTGTTCATATCCCAGCGGCGATGGTTCATATCCCCTCGCAATCTTCCAACCCCTATAACTCTGTAGTTTTCGCATGAAATATGTTCTTGTTTCATACCAAACTAGTTGAATCTAATGACCATTAGAACATAGCTAGCAGAGTCGCGCAATCAAATTCATTATACGTAAGCGCGCTCAAAATCCCGATAGTGCACGCTGATAGCGTCAGCAAATCCGACTTCGCCAGAAATTTTTTTTCGCGCGAACGCCCATTGCTAGTGCGGAGAAAAATAATACATTTCGCGACAATAATGGATACCAACAGAAACTCGGCCTGCTAGTCCGAACACGAAGACAATGTTTCGACCTTTTCCCATGGGCTAGAGTTCTAAAATGAGGCAGAAAAAGAGAAAAACAAAGGAAAAGGAGACTCGGCATCAGCGCCGTCACGACTCGCTTCAACTGATATTGTTGTCCGTTTTTCGCGTCGCATTTGATGCACAACTCCACCGGCTATGTTCTAAAACAATTGGTCCATACTTTTACCTGTGCACTATCGAGTTATAGAGAACGTGGGAAGTTTAGAGAGCACTCAAGCAGCTAGAGTTGCCCTCGGCTATCGCCTCGAGCAACTGTTACGCTTCTTTCGTGCTCTCCAAACTTCCCGCGTGCTCCATAACTCCGTAGTGCACCCTAAAGCATGAACCAATTGTTAACTAGTGTGGGAAGTGTAATGGCTTAAGCATGAATAAATCAAAAGTTAAATGGGTTTGGGGTTAGATTATTATTATTAATCCTCCTAGTGTCACTAAGAAACACATAAGGCCTTGACCAGAGTTCGCCATTGATGTCTGGCGGGTGCTTGCCGCTCCAGGTGCCTCCAAGTCCAGTTGTTGTCCTTCATTTTCCCTTTCCACCTTCTTCGTCCAGGTTTCTTTCGGTCTACCTCTCTTCCTACGTCCATCAGGGCTCCATCTGAGAGCAACTCGTAATAATGCTGCTGGTGGCATGCGCAGCACATGCCCAATCCATTTCCATCTCTTCTTCTGGACTTGCTGTGTGATTGGTACTGTTCGTGTTCTTCTACGCAACTCGTAGTTTGAGACTGTCTGGGGCCAGTATATACGAAGAATCCTATGGGGTTAGGTACTTGTCACAGTAGTGGTCATTGGATTGAACTAGGTTGGTACGAAACATGAAGATATTTTATGCACAAGCGACACACTTATAGTGGTTGGAAGATTGGTTGGAGAGATGAAGCATCGCCGAGGGGAAATGAACCAAGGTGGTAGAATAACCCTAACCCCATCTAACTTAAACACCATTCGTTCTTGAATTCAGCTAGTTTGATAATAGATTGAAAGGTATTTGATTTAGAAACAAGAGAGTTACAGGGGTTGAACGATTGCGAGAGAATATTCAACACCGCCGAGGGGATATAAACCATCGCCCAGGGAATATGAACCAAAGTGGGACGAAACAAGAACATATTTCATGCGGAAGCTACAGAGTTATAGGGGTTGGAAGATTGCGAGGGGATATGAACGATCGTCACTGGGATATGAACAATGGCCGAGGGGATATGAACCAAGGAGGCACGTTAACCCTAACCCTAACTGACTTTTGAACCATACGAGCTTAAGTCATGAAGTTGTAACTATTGTTCATTGCATTGAACTCATTCAAGTTGACTAAGACTTGGCGCATTTCGAGCTGTGGCCACATTTCGCAAGAAACATGGGGTCTGAGGTAAATTTTAGTGTATTCTTATGTATTTTATTACATTCTGTTGAAATAAAGTGCTTTTGGCCTCTTTGCAGATACTTTTTGCAAATCCGTATTTTCAGCGCGAGCTGAACAAGACGGCACATTTCACCCTCCGGCCAAATTTTTCAGGAAACATCGGTTCTTAGGTAAATGTTGGTGTATTCTTATGGATTCTGTTTAAAAAAGGTTGTTTTGGCTTGTTTGCAGATACATTTTGGAAAACCATATTTTGAGCGCGAGCTGAGCAAGACTTGGTGCATCTCACCCTCTGTCCAAATTTTGCAGAGAGCATCCCGTCTAACGTAAATTTTAATGATATCTTACAGCTTTTAACAATATCTAGCCGAAAGAATTGGTTTTGGCTCGTTTGGGGATAGTTTTAGGAAGACCGTATTTTATGGGCGAGTTGAGGAAGACTTGGCGCATTTCGTGCTGTGTTCTCAATTCGCAAGACACATCGGGTCTCAGGTAAATTTTAATTTATTCTTACGTGTTCTTACTTAATCTTACGCATTCTGTTCAAAAAAAGTGGTTTTGGCCTCTTTGTAGATACTTTTTGCAAAACCGTATTTTGTGCGCGACCTAAGCAAGACATGGCGCATTCCACCCTCTGGCCAAATTTTGCAGGAAACATCGGTTCTCAGATAAATTTTAGTCTAAATTTTAGTCTAATCAATCTGTTCCAAAAAGGCTGTTTTGGTCTATTTGCAGATACCTTCTGCAAAACCGTATTTCGAGCGCGAGCTGAGCAAGACTTGGCGCATTTGATACTTTGGACAAATTTTGCAGGAAACATCGGTTCTCGGGTAAATGTTAGTGTATTCTTATGGATTCTGTTGAAAAAAGGTGGTTTTGGCTTGTTTGCAGATACATTTTGGCGAATGGTATTTTGAGCGCCAGCTGAGCAAGATTTGGGACATCTTAGCCTCTGGCCACTGTCCGATCCAGAGAGCGGGTTCCAGGTGAATTTTGGTATATTATTTTGGATTTCAACACAATATGAACGAAAAGGGCTTTGGCTTGTTTGCCTTTTGCAAAACCGTATTTTCAGCGCGAGTTGAGCAAGACTCGACGCGATTTACGGATTGGCCAAACTTAGCAGGAAACATGGGTTCTCGAGTAAATTTTGGTGTTCTCTCACAGACGTTAACAGAATCCAATGGAAAAAATCGGTTTTGGATCGTTTATAGATACTTTTTGCAAGACCGTATTTTCAGCTGAAGTTGAGCAACACTTGAAGCAATTTACGCTCCGGCTAAATTTCGCAGGAGGCATTGGGTATCCACTGGACTTTAGCGTTTTTTTACAGATTTCGACAGAATTTATCGAGTCAAATTGGGTTTGGCCTGTTCACAGACACTTTTACCAAATCATGTTCTTCGCGTGTGTTTAGCAAGACTTAGATCTTGCAGAAAACATTCCCTTTAAAGTGGATTTTAGTATTTTCTGACAGATTTCATCACAATCTAATGAAAAATGTATCTCTAGCCCTGTTTGTGGATAGTTTTTGCAAAACCTTGTTTTTCAACCTGGGTTGAGCGAGACTTGTTAGTGACTGGCAGGTGACTGGCTGACTGACGGACCGGTTGCCTTCCTGATCAAGAGGAAAGAGACTAGCCAACTGATTTGCCTTATGACTGCCTACGTGACTGGCTACCTGGCTGGTTGACTGACTTGCTGGCCCATAGGTGAGTGACTGGCTAAGAAGTAGTGACTGACTGGCTGAGTGTTGCACTGAGTCACTGGTATTAGACCAGCTGACTGACTATCGGTCACTGACTGGCAAGTGAATTTCTGACTGATTGGTGAAATGTGTCAATGGTGCCTGACTGGCTTTCTGACTAGTGAATCGACTTTCGGACAGACTGAGCTCTGACTGGCTATCTGATTGGTGACTGTCTGGCTGACTAGCTGGAGTACTAACTGGCTCTCTTACTGGCTAACTGACTTGCTTCCCGATTTTGAGCACGCTTACGTATAATGATTTTGATTGCGAGACTCTGCTAGCTATGTTCTAATGGTCATTAGATTCAACTAGTTTGGTATGAAACAAGAACATATTTCATGCGGAAGCTACAGAGTTATAGAGGTTGGAAGATTTTGAGGGGATATGAACCATCGGCGCTGGGATATGAACAATCGCCGAGGGGATGTGAACCAAGGTGGCACGTTAACCCTAACCCCATCTAACTTTTGAACCATTCGAGCTTACGTTATGAACTTGTCAAACTATTGCTCATTGCAATGAACTAGTTTGGTAAGAAATATAAAGTTATTTCATGCAGAAACAACAGAGTTATAGTGCTGGGAAGATTGAGAGGCTGCACCGCTGATTTGCCCACGTATGCTGATTTGCTCCTTTTTTCTGCTGAACTGCCCACCTTTTGTGCTGATATGCCCTCGTTTGATATGGGGTCATTCGGGAATGAACAAAAACAACAAACATCAAGCTAGCAAAAACAAAGACCTATTGGTGCTATAAATGACAATGGATTTCATTGAGGAATGACAGAGCTACAGTCTTCCAAAGTGTGACCATTTAAATTGTAAAAATTACTGAATTTTTTAACTAAGGGTTTACGCGTTTGAAACCATTTGTACACCGAAAACCTACTTTTAAGAAAATAGTAACTCAGTTTAATGATAATTAAATAAAAATAAAGCGTTTTAGAGACTGAAAATTTGACCAAAGTCCAGAAGTTCTAAGTATAGCACTAACACTTGAGGACCTTAAGACACTGTAACTTTGTTGTTAAATTTTCGCAATCCCCTCGCAATTTTTCAAACCCTATAACTCTGTCGCTTCCGCATAAAATATCTTCTTGTTTCATACCAGTCTAGTTGAATCCAATGGCCAGTAGTGTGAGAAGTATAATGGCTTAAACATGAATAAGTCAAAAGTTAGGTGGGGTTAGGGTTACGGGACCCTCTTCTCATTTCCGCCATCTTAAATTTTTTTCAAAGGGGGTAGCATGGTGCCTTTGGTCAAAACTTTGAGTGTCTAAAGCGCTTTCTTATTCTTTGATTATCATTAAAAAGGGTTACTATTGTGTGAAAAGTACTCTTTTTGGTGTACAATTGGTTCTAAACGCTAACTTAGGGATTTCAGTCTTTCAAAGTTTAGATCGTCAGTTTCAAGGACTGGAACTCTGTCATTCGTTATACTCATATTTATCACACAAGTAGTTCAATGCAATGCCCAACAGTGTAGTAAGTTTTATGGCTTCAGCAGGAATGGGTGAAAACTTACATTGGGTTAGGTTTAACGCACCGTCTTTTCATTTCCGCCATATTGAATGTTTTTCCAAAGTGGTAGTATGGTACTTTTGGTCAAAATTTTCAGTCTAAGACTCTTTGTTATTGTTTAACGACCATTTAAAACTGTTACTGTTGTCTGATAAGTACTATTTACGGTGTACAAATGGTTATAAACACCTAAACCCTTACTTAAGAGTTTTAATCTTCCAAAATTTAGATGGTCACAGTTAACTTTTAGTGTATTCTTACGTATTTTAACACATTCTGTTCAAAAAAACTTGTTTTGGCCTCTTTGCAGATACTTTTTGCGAAACCGTATTTTAAGCGCGAGCTGAGCAAGACTTGGCGCATTTGACCCTCTCGCCAAATTTTGCAGGAAACATCGGTGCTCAGGTAAATGTTGGTGTATTCTTATGTATTCTCTTAAAAAAAGGGTGGTTTTGGCTTGTTTGTAGAGACATTTTGGAGAACCGTATTTTGAGCACGGGCTGAGCAAGACTAGATGCATCTCACCCTCTGGCCAAAGTTTGGAGGAAGAATCGCGTCTCGAGTAAATTTCAATGATTTCTTACAGGTTTTAACACAATCTAGTCGAAAGAATTGGTTTTGGCTTGTTTGGGGATAGTATTTGGAAAACCGTATTTTCAGGGCAAGTTGAGCAAGACTCTGCGCATTTCAGTCACTGAACCATCAGGTATATAGAGTCAGTCAATCAGTCACCAATTAGTTGGCCACTTAGTCATCAGTCGGTCAGCGAGTCAGTTAAGCAGGCAAATAGCTAGTGAGGTAGCAGCGAGACAATCAACCAGTTAGTTAACACTGAGTCGCTACTCACTGACCAGTAATTGTAACAGTCAGCCAGCCAGTCAATGAACAAGTCAGTCAGCCAGTTAGTTAGGTACAACTGACTCAGTTCAGAAGTAAGTCAACCGGTCAATTGCGCAGTCAGTTAGCCAGTCAATCACCAAACCGTGAGCAAGGCAGTAATCCACCCAGTCAGCCACTCAAGTACCCGGTGAGTCAGTCAAATGGTCACTCAGTCAAGAAGTCCTCGGTCAGTAAGCCAATCAGTAAGCCAGTCAGTTACCAGTCGGTCAGCAATTCAGTTAACCCGTCAGTCCCCCAAACAGTAGCCAACCGTCAGGAGCCAGTGAGTTAGTTAACTAGCCAGTCAGCTGGTCAGGTACGACAGAAGAAGTCAACCAGTCAGTCAGACAATCAGTTAATAGTCACTCAGTCACCATTCGGTTATCAAGTCAGTCACCAGTCGACTACCACGGGGGTAAAACAATCAAACATCCACTCACTTGGTAGTCAATCGGACAGTCTCTTAGCCACTCATTCACCAATCAATCATCAAGTCACTCAACCTTTTAGATACACAGTCAGATACCAGCAATTCGCTCAAGCATTCAGTCATCTAGTCAATAAATCAGTCAAACACTATCAAGATCAGCCATCTAGCGTAGCAGATAGTCACCCGGTCAAGCACCAACAAGTCTGTGCGTCGGTCAGTCACTCAGCCCCTCAATCAACAAGTCAGCCAGCCATTCAGTAAACAGACTGTCAGAAAATAGTGAGCCAGTAATAGGTCTGTCAGCACGTCAATCGCCTAGCTAGTCAACTAGTCAGTCGGTCACCAGTCAAGTAGTTACTTAGTCACAAGTCGGTAAAGGAGACAGTTGACAAGTCAGCCAGTTGGTCAGCCAGTTACTCTCCAGTGAGAAGCTATTAAGTCAATCAGTCAAGTATTCAGTCAGCCAGTCACTCAGCAACTCAGGTACCAGTGAGCCAGTCAGACAGTGCGTTGGCCAGTCAGTCACCAGTCCGTTTAGCCACTCAGTCAACAAACGGTCAACTGGTCAGTAACCCAGTCAAATAGCCAATCACGTACCAGTGAGTCAGTCAACCAATCAGTCGCAAGTTAGCAACCAGTAATCGCGTAGGTTGGTCAATCAGTCACTCAGGTGGTCACGTACCAGTCACTCAGTCAACAAGTCAGTCACCCAGTCACTCAGCTAGCGAATCACCTAGTAAGTTACTAAGTCAGTCACCTGACTGACTCTATGTACCTGATGGTTCAGTGACTGAAATGCGCAGAGTCTTGCTCAACTTGCCCTGAAAATACGGTTTTCCAAATACTATCCCCAAACGAGCCAAAACCAATTCTTTCGACTAAGTTGTGTTAAAACCTGTAAGAAATCATTGAAATTTACTCGAGACGCGATGCTTCCTCCAAACTTTGGCCAGAGGGTGAGATGCATCTAGTCTTGCTCAGCCCGTGCTCAAAATACGGTTCACCAAAATGTCTCTACAAACAAGCTAAAACCACCCTTTTTTTAAGAGAATACATAAGAATACACCAACATGAACGAAAATGGCTTTGGCTTGTTTGCCTTTTGCAAAACCGTATTTTCAGCGCGAGTTGAGCAAGACTCGACGCGATTTACGGATTGGCCAAACTTAGCAGGAAACATGGGGTCTAGAGTAAATTGTGGTGTTCTCTCACAGACGTTAAAAGAATCCAATGGAAAAAAATCGGTTTTGAATCGTTTATAGATACTTCTTGCAACACCGTATTTTCAGCTGAAGTTGAGCAACACTTGAAGCATTTTACGCTCCGGCTAAACTTCGCAGGAGGCATTGGGTATCCACTGGACTTTAGCGTTTTTTTACAGATTTCGACACAATTTATCGAGTCAAATTGCGTTTGGCGTGTTCACAGATACTTTTACCAAATCATGTTCTTCGCGTGTGTTTAGCAAGACTTAAATCTTGCAGAAAACATTCCCTTTGAAGTGGATTTTAGTATTTTCTGACAGATTTCATCACAATCTGATGAAAAATGTATCTCTAGCCCTGTCTGTGGATAGTTTTTGCAAAACCTTGTTTTTCAACCTGGGTTGAGCAAGACTTGTTAGTGACTGGCAGGTGACTGGCTGACTGACGGACTGGCTGCCTTCCTGATCGACAGGAAAGAGAGTAGCCAACTGACTTGCCTTATGACTGCCTACCTGACTGGCTACCTGGCTGGTTGACTGACTTGCTGGCCCATAGGTGAGTGACTGGTTAAGGAGTAGTGACTGACTGGCTGAGTGTTGCACTGAGTCACTGGAATTAGACCAGCTGACTGACTATCGGTCACAGAATCGCAAGTGAATTTCTGACTGATTGGTGGAATGTGTCAATGGTGCCTGACTGGCTTTCTGAGTGGTGAATCGACTTTCGGACAGACTGAGGACTGACTGGCTATCTGATTGGTGACTGTCTGGCTGACTAGCTGGAGTACTAACTGGCTCTCTTACTGGCTAACTGACTTGCTTCCCGATTGGTGACTGAGTGGCTGACCGGCTGAGTGGCTTACTGTCTGACTATTCGGTGGACTGACTGGCTGACTGCCTGGTTGACTGAGATGCCGATTGACTGGTAAGTGACTAGCTAAATGAATCACTGATGGCATAGTTATTAGCTGATATTGGGTGATTGCACTGCTGACCGAATGGTGATTAAATGACTAACTGATTGGTGACTGACTGACTGACTCTTTGGTGGTTGGTCGAGTAGCATTGGTGCCTGATCCGCTCACTGACTTGTCGACTAACTGGTTGAGTGAGATACTGGTTCCTGGACGGCTGACTAACTGGCTGACTAGCTGGTTGACTGACTGAATGAGTTAATGGTTACTGACTGGCGACTGACTGACTCAGTGACTGCTTGACTAAGGCATTGGTACCTGAGTGCTTATCCGACTGGTTAACTTACTCGTGACCGACTATTGACTGACTGACTAGCTGACGGCTGAGCGAGAGATTCACTGCCTAATTGACTGACTCACTGGTACGTGATCAACCGACTGACGGGTTGACTTAAAATTGGGCAATTGACTGGCTGACTGACTGCTTGACCGACTCACTAGTATCTTACCGGCTCACTGGCAGCTTGATGGACGGATTTTTACCTGACTGGCCCTTCGGGTTGTTGACTTCCTTTCTGACCGAGTTGCGACTGACTGGCTAACTGACTGGTGACTGACTGCTCGACTTACTAACTGGTACTTGACCGGCTGACTGACTAAATTTCATTCACTGACTCATTCGTTGACTGAATGGTTGATTGAGAAGCTGACTCACTGGCCAACTGACGTGTTGGCCAACTGGTAACTCACTGAATCACTGACTGGCTAACTGACTAATGACTGACTAAATGAGGGATTGGTTGACAGACTCACTTGTACCTGACTGGCTGACTGACCTGCTGAGTGCCTTGCTGACTGATTACTGATTGATTGGCTGACTAACTAGTGACTGAGTTGTTAATTCAGGAACTGACTGACCATTAGGGTTACCGAATGGTTGTCATTGGTTGAGCTCGTGGTTCACTTGCTGATTGATTGACTAGTTGACTGAGTGAGGAGTATGTCTCTGCCTGACTGATTGACCAGTTAATTGCTTACTTACTGGTACCTGAACCGGTAAGTGACTGCTTCACAGCCTTGCAGACCAACAGTTGACTGACTGAATAACTTACTAGGTGAATTTCTAGCTGAGTGACTGGCTGACTGACTTGTTGACTGACTTATTGGTACCTGACCACCTGAGTGACTGGCTGACTGATTGACGCGATTACTGGCTACTGACTGGCGAGTGTCTATGTCACTGATTGGTTTACTTACTCGCTGGTACGTGATTGGTTATTTGACTGGGTTAATGACCTGTTGACCGACTAGTGACTGAGTGGCTAAAGTGACTGGTGACTGACTGGCCAACGCGCTGGCTGATCGACTCACTGGTACCTGAGAGGCTGAGTGACTGATGGACTCAATGGTTGACTGACTGACTTAATGGCTTCTTACTGGAGATTGACTGGCTGACTTGTCGACGGACTCCTTTACCAACTTGTGCCTAAGTAAATATTTTACTGATAACGAACTGACTCAATAAATAGTTTATTGGCTGGGCGATTGACTTGCTGACAGACTTATTACTGGCTGACTATTTTCTTACAGTCTGGTTACTGTCTGGCTGACTTACTTCTTGATTGAGGGTCTAAGTGACTCACCGACGCACAGACTGGCTGGTGCTTGACCGGTTTACTATCTGCTACGCTGGATGGCTGAGCGTAAAAGCAATTGACTAGTTTAGTGACTAGATGACTGAGTGTTTTAGTGAATTGCTGGTATCTGACTGTGTATTTAACGGTTGACTGACTTGATGACCGATTGGCGAATGAGTGGCAAACTGACTCTCGGATTGACTGCCGAGTGAGGGGATGACTGAATGTTTTCCCCCCTTGGTAGCCGACTGGTGGCTGACGTTATGACGGACTGGTGACGGAGTGATTGACTGGTGACTGAGTGTCTGACTCACTGGTTGACTTCTACGGTGGTTCCTGACAAGCTGATTGGCTAGTTAACTAATTCCCTCGATCCTGACAGTTGCCTACTGATTGGGAGACTGAGAGTTTAACTGACTTGCTGACCGACTGGTAGCTGACTGGCTTACTGATTGGCTAACTGACCGAGGACTTCTTGACTGAGTGACCAGTTGACTGACTTACCTGGTACTTGAGTGGCTGCCTGAGTTAATTACTGCCTTGCTCACGGTTTGGTTATTTACTGGCTAACTGACTGGGTAATTGACCGGTTGACTTACTTTTGAACTGAGTCAGTTGTACCTGATTTGCTGGTTGACTGAGTTTTTTATTAACTGGCTTGCTGACTGTTACAATTACTGTTTAGTGACTAGCGACTTAGTGTTGACTAACTGGTTGACTGTCTCGCTGCTACCTCACTAGCTATTTCACTGCTTAACTGACTCGTTGACTGACTGATGACTACGTGGTCAACACAGAACTGACTGACTAGCTGATGGCCTAACTGAATAACTGACTCTCCTTTACCTCATGGTTTAGTGACTGAAATGCGCCAAGTCTAGCTCAACTTGCCCTGAAAATCCGGTCTTCCAAAAATTATCCGCAAACGGACCAAAAGCAATTCTTTCGACTAGATTGTGTTAAAACCTGTAAGAAATCATTGAAATTTACTCGTAATGCGATTTTTCCTGCAAAATTTGGCCAGAAGGTGAGATGCGCCAAATCTTGCTCAGCTCCCGCTCAAAATGCAGTTTTCCAAAATGTATCTGCAAATATGCCACAACCACCTTGTTTTAACACAATTTATAACAATACACCAATATTTACCTTAGAACCGATGTTTCCTGCAACATTTGGCCAGGGGGTGCAATGCGCCAAGTCTTGCTCAGCTCGCTCTCAAAATTTTACGCTTTGGCCAAATTTCGCAGAATGCATCGGATATCAACTGGACTTTAGCGTTTTCTCACAGCTTTCGACACAATCTATTGAATAAAATTGGTTTTGGCTTCTTCACAGATACCATGGTTTTAGGATGAGTTTCGCAAGAGTAAGCGCATAAATTTTTCCCTAAAAAGAGTTAGCGCATAAATGTTTTTGCCTAAAAAGAGTTAGCGCATAAATGTTTGCCTAAATGTTTCAAAAAACATTGCCTTTTAACTGGATTTTAGTGTTTTCTGACAGATTTCATTACAATCTGATGAAAACTGAATCTCTAGCCCTGTTTGAAGATAGTTTTTGCAAAGCCTTTCTTTATCAACCGGGAACGTGACTGGCTGACTGACGGGTCGACTAAATTGCTGATCAACAGGCTACAGGCTACAGGCTGCAGGCGACAGGCTAACTGACTTGCTTTATTACTGCCTGCCTGACTGGCTACCTGACTGGGTGACTGACCTGCTGGCCGACAGGTAAGTGACTGGCTAAAGACTGGTGACTGACTTGCTGAGTGTTGCACCGAGTCACTGGTAGGATATCAGCTCAGTGACTATCGGTCACTGACTGGCAACTGAATTTCTGACTGATTGGTGGAATGTGTCAATGGTGCCTGACTGCCTTTCTGACTGCTTAACCGACTTTCGGACAGACTGGGGACTGACTGGCTATCTGATTGGTGACTGTCTGGCTGACTAGCTGGAGTACTGCCTGGCTCTCTCACTGGCTAACTGACTTGCTTCGCGTTTGGTGACTGAGTGGCTGACAGGCTGAGTAGCTTACTCTGTGAGTTGCTTACTAGTTGGTTGACTGACTGGCTGACTGTCTGGTTAACTGAGATGCCGACTGACTGGTAAGTGACTGGTTAAATGACGGTCTCACTCATGAAAGACTTATTAGCTGACATTGAGTGATTGTATTGCTGACCGAATGGTGATTGAATAATTGGTGACTGACTGACTGACTCATTGGTAGTTGTGTCGAGTAGCACTGGTACCCTATCCGATGACTGACGGGTCGACTAATTGGCTAGGTGAGATACTGGTTCCTGGAGGGATGACTAACTGGCTGACTAGCTGGTTGACTAAATGAGTTAATGGTTACTGACTGGCGACTGATTACCGCAGTTACTAGTTGACTGAGTCATGGGTACCTGAGTGCTTATCAGACTGGTTAAGTTACCCGTGACCGACCAGTGACTGACTGACTAGCTGACGGCTGAGCGAAAGATTCACTGACTAAATGACTGACTCACTGGTACCTGATCGGCCGACTGACTGGTTGATTAAAAGCTGGTTGTCTGACTGGCTGATTCACTGCTTGACCGACTCACTGGTATCTGACCGGCTCACTGCCAGCTTGACTGACGGATTTTTAGCTGACTGGCCCTTTGGGTTGTTGACTTCCTTGCTGACCGACTTGCGACTGACTGGCTAACTGACTGGTGACTGACTGCTCGACTTACTAACTGGTATTTGACCGGCTAACTGAGTAAATTTCATTCACTGACTCATTCGTTGACTGAATGGTTGATTGAGAAGCTGACTCACTGGCCGACTGACGTGTTGGCCAACTGGTGACTCACTGGCTCACTGACTGGCTCACTGACTGATCACTGACTAAATAAGGGATTGGTTGACAGACTCACTTGTATCTGACTGGCTGACTGACTGGCTCAGGGCTTTACTGACTGACTACTGATTGATTGGCTGACTAACTAGTGACTAACTGGCTAAGTCAGTGACTGACTGACTAATAGGGTGACTAATTGGTTAAAGCATTGGTTGACCTCGTGGTTGACTGGCTGGTTGAATAACCAGTTGACTGATTGGTGACTGTCTCTCTGCCTGACTGATTGACTAGTTAGTTGCTTACTTGCTGGTACCTTAACCGGTGTCTAACTGCTTGAGAGCCTTGCATACCGAGAGATGACTGACTTACTAACTTACTAGGTGAATTTCTATCTGAGTGACTGGCTTACCGACTTGTTAACTGACCTATTGGTACCTGACCACCTGATTGACTGGTTGACTGATTGACGGGATTACTGGTTACTGACTGACTGATTGGTTTAATGACGCACTGGTACGTGATTGGCTATTTGACTGAGTTACTGACCTGTTGACCGACTTGTGATTGAGTGGCTAAACTGATTGGTGACTGACTGGCCAACGCACTGGCTGACTGACTCACTGGTACCTGAGCGGCTGAGTGACTGGCTGACTGAATGCTTGACTGACTGACCTAATGGCTTCTTACTGGAGAGTGACTGGCTGACGAACTGGCTGACCTGTCGGCTGACTCTCTTACCAACTTGTGACTAAGTAACTATTTGACTGGTGACCGACTGACTCACTGACTAGTTGACTTGCTGGGCGATTGACTTGCTGACAGACTTATTACTGGCTGACTATTTTCTGACAGTCTGGTTACTGACTTCTTGATTGAGGGGCTGAGTGACTGACCGACACACAGACTTGCTGGGGCTTCACAGGGTGACCATCTGCTAGGCTGGATGGTTAACCTTACTAGCGATTGACTGATTTAGTGACTAAATGACTGAGTGGTTGAGTGAATTGCTGGTAACTGAATGTGTTTCTAAAGGGTTGACTGACTTAATGACCGATTGGTGAATGAGTGGCTAACTGACTGTCCGAGTGACTGCCAAGTCAGTGAATGACAGATTGGTTTCCCCCCTTACAAGCCGACTGGTGACTGACTCATTGGCTGACTGACTAGTGAGTGACTGGGTAAGTCAGTGACTGACAGACTAATACGGTGACTGACTTGTTAAGTCATTTGTTGTCCTCGTGGTTGACTGGCTGGTTGACAGACTAGTTTGACTAGTTGACTGATTGGCGACTGTCTTCCTGCCTGACAAATTGACCAGTTAGTTGCTTACCTACTGGTACCTGAACCAGTGACTGACTGCTTGAGATATTTGCAGACCGATAAGTGACTGACTTGGTAACTTACTAGGTGATTCTCTAGCTGAGTGACTGGGTGACTGACTTGTTGACTGAGTTATTGGTACCTGACCACCTGAGTGACTGGTTGACCAACTTACGCGATTACTGGTTACTGACTTGTGACTGATTGTTTGACTGACTCACTGGTAAGGGATTGGCTATTTGACTGGGTTACTGACCTGTTGACCGACTGGTGACTGAGTGGCTAAACGGACTGGTGACTGACTGGCCAACGCACTGGTGACTGACTCACTGGCACCTGAGTTGCTGAGTGACTGGCTGGCTGAATGCTTGACTGACTGACTTAATAGCTTCTCACTGGAGAGTGACTGGCTGACCAACTGGCTGACTTCTCGACTGTCTCCTTTACCGAATTGACTAAGTAACTACTTGACTGGTGACCGACTGACTAGTTGACTGGCTGGGCGATTGACCTGCTGACAGACTTATTACTGGCTGACTATTTTCTGACAGTCTCTTTACTGACTGGCTGACTGACCAGTTGAGAGGCTGAGTTACTGACCGACGCATAGACTACTGTTGCTTGACCGGGTGACTATCTGCTACGCTGGATGGCTGATCTTAATAGCGATTGACTGATTGAGTGACTAGATGACTGAGTGCTTGAGCGTATTGCTGGTATCTGACTGTGTATCTAAAGGGTTGACTGACTTGATCATTGATTTGTGAATGAGTGGCTAACAGACTGTCCGCTTGACCACCAAGTGAGTGGATGACTGATTGTTTTACCCCCGTGGTAGTCGACTGGTGACTGACTTGATAACCGAATGGTGACTGAGTGACTGTTAACTGAGTGTCTGGCTGACTCGTTGACTTCTTCGGTTCTCCAAAATGTATCTACAAACAAGCCAAAACCACCCTTTTTTTAAGAGAATACATAAGAATACACCAACATTTACCTGAGCACCGATGTTTCCTGCAAAATTTGGCGAGAGGGTCAAATGCACCAAGTCCCTCTCAGCTCGCGCTCAAAATACGGTTTCGCAAAAAGTATCTGCAAAGAGGCCAAAACAAGTTGTTTTGAACAGAATGTGTTAAAATACGTAAGAATACACTAAAACTTAACTGTGACCATCTAAATTTTGAAAGATGAAAATTCTTAAGTAAGAGTTTAGGTGTTTATAACCATTTGTACACCGAAAATAGTACTTATCAGACAACAGTAACACTTTTAAATGGTCGTCAAACAATAACAAAGAGTCTTAGACACTGAAAATTTTGACTAAAAGTACCATACTACCCCTTTTGAAAAAAATCCAAGATGGCGGAGATGAAAAGACGGTGCGTTAAACCTAACCCAATGTAACTTTTAACCCATTCCTGCTGAAGCCATAAAATTTGTTACGCTGTTCGGCATTGCATTGAACTACTTGTGTGATAAATATGAATATAACGAATAACAGAGTTCCAATCCTTGGAACTGTGACGATCTAAATTTTGAAAGACTGAAATCCCTAGGTTAGGGTTAAAGTGTTTAGAACCAATTGTACACCAAAAAGAGTACTTTTCACACAATAGTAACCCTTTTTAATGATAATCAAAGAATAAGAAAGAGCTTTAGACACTCAAAGTTCTGACCAAAAGCACCATGCTACCCCCTTGGAAAAAAATTCAAGATGGCGGAAATGAGAAGAGGGTCCCTTAACCCTAACCCCACCTAACTTTTGACTTATTCATGTTTAAGCCATTATACTTCTCACACTAGTGGCCATTGGATTCAACTAGTCTGGTATGAAACAAGAAGATATTTTATGCGGAAGCGACAGAGTTATAGGGTTTGGAAAATTGCGAGGGCATTGCGAGCATTTAACAACAAAGTGACAGTGTCTTAAGGTCCTCAAGTGTTAGTGCTAGACTTAGAATTTCTGGACTTTGGTCAAAGTTTTAGTCTCTAAAACGCTTTCTTTTTATTTAATTATTTAATTATCATTAAACTGAGTTACTATTGCCTTAAAAGTAGGTTTTCGGTGTACAAATGGTTTCAAACGCGTAAACCCTTAGTTAAAAAATTCAGTAATTTTTACAATTTAAATGGTCACACTTTGGAAGATTGTAGCTCTGTCATTCCTCAATGAAATCCATTGTCATTTATAGCACCAATAGTTCTGTTTTTGCTAGCTTGATGTTTGTTGATTTTGCTCATTCCCGAATGACCCCATATCAAACGAGGGCATATCACTATAAAAGGTGGGCAGTTCAGCAGAAAAAAGGAGCAAATCAGCATACGTGGGCAAATCAGCGGTGGAGCCTCTCAATCTTTCAAGCACTATAACTCTGTTGTTTCTGCATGAAATAACTTTATATTTCTTACCAAACTAGTTCAATGCAATGAGCAATAGCGTGACAAGTTCATGACTTAAGCTCGAATGGTTCAAAAGTTAGATGGGGTTAGGGTTAACGTGCCACCTTGGTTCACATCCCCTCGGCGATCGTTCATATCCCAGCGGCGATGGTTCATATCCCCTCGCAATCTTCCAACTCTGTAGCTTCCGCATGAAATATGTTCTTGTTTCATACCAAACTAGTTGAATCTAATGACCATTAGAACATAGCTAGCAGAGTCGCGCAATCAAATTCATTATACGTAAGCGTGCTCAAAATCCCGATAGTGCACGCTGACAGCGTCTGCAAATCCGACTTCAACAGAAATTTTTTTTTCGCGCGAGCGGCCATTGCTAGTGCGGGGAAAAATAATAAATTTCGCGACAATAATGGTTACGAACAGAAACTCGGCCTGCTAGTCCAAAAACGAAGACAATGTTTCGACCTTTTTCCATGGGCTAGAGTTCTTAAATGAGGCAGAAAAAGAGAAAAACAAAGGAAAAGGAGACTCGGCATCAGCGCCGTAACGATTCGCTTCAACTGATATTGTTGTCCGTTTTTCGCGTCGCATTTGATGCACAACTCCACCGGCTATGTTCTAAAACAATTAGCTCATACTTTCAGCTGTGCACTATCGAGTTATGGAGCACGTGGGAACTTTGGAGAGCACTAAAGAAGCTAGAGTTGCCCTCGGCTATCGCCTCGGGCAACTTTTACGCTTCTTTCGTGCTCTCCAAACTTCCCGCGGGCTCCATAACTCCGTAGTGCACGCTAAAGCATGAACCAATTGTTAACTAGTGTGAGAAGTGTAATGGCTTAAGCATGAATAAATCAAAAGTTAAATGGGGTTGGGGTTATATTATTATTATTAATCCTCTTAGTGTCACTAAGAAACACACAAGGCCTTGACCAGAGTTCGCCATTGATGTCTGGCGCGTGCTTGCCGCTCCAGGTGCCTCCAACTCCAGTTGCTGTCCTTCATTTCCCTTTCCTGCCACCTTGGTTCACATCCGCTCGGCGATTGTTCATATCCCATTGGCGATGGTTGGTATCCCCTGGCAATCTTCCAACCCCCATAACTCTGTAGCTGCTGCATCAAATATGTTCTTGTTTCATAACAAACTAGTTGAACCCAATGACCACTAGTGTGAGAAGTGTAATGGCTTAAGCGTGAATAAGTCAAAAGTTAGATGGGGTTAGGGTTAAGGCACCCTCATTTCATTTGCGCCATTTTGGATTTTTGTCCAAAGGGCTAGCATGGTACTTTTGGTCAAAAGTTTCATTCTGTAAAACGCTTTCTTATTGTTTGGTTATCATTAAAAAGAGTTACCATTGTCTGAAAAGTACTTTTCTCGGTGTACAAATGGTTTTAAACACCTAAACCTTTACTTAGCGGTATTAAAATTCAGACGATCACAGTTCCAAAGACTCGTACTCTGTCATTCCGTAATGCAATATACTCATATTTATCACACAAGTATTTCAATGCAATGCACAATAGTGTCACTAGGTTCATTGCTTAAGCAGGAATGGTTCAAAAGTTAGATGGGGTTAGGGCTAACGTACCGCGTTGGTTGATATCCCCTCGGCGATGATTGATATCCCCTCGGCGATGATGCATATTCTCTCCCAATTATTCAACCCCTATAATGCTCTTAATTCTAAATGAAATAACGTAATTCTTAACACCAAACTAGTTAAATTCAATGTCTAGTGGTGGAATAGATTCTAGGGCTTAGGTTGATATTTCTTATGCGATGCTTCATATCCCCTCGCAGTCTTCCAACCCCCATAACTCTGTTGCTTTCGCATAAAATATGTTCTTGTTTCATACCAAACTAGTTGAGTCCAAAGACCACTAGTGTGAGAGGTGTAATGGCTTAATCATGAATAAGCCAAAAGTTAGTTAGGCTTAGGTACTTGTCACACTAGTGGTCATTGGATTGAACTAGGTTGGTATGAAACTTGCAGATATTCTATGCACAAGCAACACACCTATAGTGGTTGGAAGACTGGTTGGGGAGATGAACCATCGCCTAGGCGATATGAACCAAGGTGGTAGCCCATCAAGGTGGTAGCCATAACCCTAACCCCATCTAACTTAAAAACCATTGGTTCTTGAATTGACCTAGTTTGATAATAAATCCAAAGGTATTTGATTTAGAAACAACAGAGTTACAGGGACTGAAGGATTGCGAGAGAATATGCAACATCGCCGAGGGGATATGAACCATCGCCGAGGGAATATGAACCAAGGTGGCAAGTTAACCCTTACCCCATGTAATTTTTGAACCATTCGTACCTAAGCTACGAATCTTCCTACACTGTTGGGCATTTCATTGAACTACTTGCTTGATAAATATGAGTATATTGCATTGCTAAGTAACAGAGTTACATTCCTTGGAACCGTTTTGAAAGACAGCAATTCTTAAGTAAGAGCTTAGGTGTTTATAACCACTTGTACACCGAAAATAGTACTTATCAGACAACACTAACACTTTTTAATGATAATCAAACAAGAAGAAAGCGTCTCACACACTCAAAATTTTGACCAAAAGTACCATACTACCCCTTTGGAAAAAAATCCAAGATGGCGGAAATGAAAAGACGGTCCCTTAACCCTAACGCAATGTAACTTTTAACCCATTCCTGCTGAGGCCATGAAATTTGTCACACTATTGGGCATTGCATTGAAATACTCTTGTGGTAAATATGAGTATATTGCATTACGGAATGACAGAGTTCCAATCTTTGGAACTGTGACAATCTGAATTTTGAAAGACTGAAATCCCTAAGTTAGGGTTTAGATGTTTAGAACCATTTGTACGCCAAAAAAGTACTTTTCAGACAATAATAACCCATTTTATTGATAATCAAACAATAAAAAAGTGTTTTAGACTCTGAAAATTTGAGAAAAAGCACCATGGTACCCCTTTGGAAAACAATTCAAGACGGCGGAAATGAGAAGAGGGTCCCTTAGCCCTACCCCCATCTAACTTTTGACTTATTCATGCTTAAGCCATTACACCTCTTACAGTAGTGGGCATTGGATTCAACTAGTTTGGTATGAAATAAGAAGATATTTTATGTAGAAGCGACAGAGTTATAGGGGTTGGAAGATTGCGAGGGGATATGAACCATCGCCGAGGGAATATGAACCAAGGGGTTGGTTAACCCCATCTCACTTTTAAACCATTCTTGCTTAAGCCATGAAATTTATTCCACCATTAGAAATTGAATTGAACTAGTTTGGTGTTATTTCATTTAGAGATATCAGAGTTATAGGGGTTGGAAGAAGGTGAAAAATGGGATGACCGCTGGAAGTGAGAAAAACTCATTTTAAGGCTTAAAAACCACTTTTAAAGCGCTAAAAACTTGTTTAGGGCACTACTGAACCAACAGGAGGAGTTTGAGGGAGATTTGAAATGTTTACAAAGATGGCCATGTTACCCCTTTGGAAAAAATTCCAGATGGCTGACATGAAAAGAGGTAGACATGAAAAGAGCTAACTTTTCAACCATCCATGCTTTAGGCATGAAACTTGTCACACTATTGGTCATTGCCTTAAAAGTAATTTTTCAGTCTAGAAATCGTTTTAAACGCGTAAAACCTTAGTTAAATAACTCAGCCATTTTTACAATTTAAAAGGTCACACTTTGGAAGATTGTAGCTCTGTCATTCCTCAATGAAATCCATTGTCATTTATAGCTCCAATAGTTTGTTTTATTTGCTAGCTTGATGTTTGTTGTTTTTGTTCAGGCCCGAATGACCCTATAACTTACAAGGGCATATCAGCACAAAAGGTGGGCAGCACAGCTGAAAAAGGGAGCAAATCAGCATACGTGGGCAAATCAGCTGTGCAGCCTCTCAATTTTTTAAGCACTCTAACTGTGTTGTTCTGCATGAAATAACTTTATATTTCATACCAAACTAGTTCAATGCAATGAACAATAGTGTGACAACTTCATGACTTAAGCTTGAATAGTTCAAAAGTTCAATGGGGTTAGGGTTAACCTGCCACCTTGGTTCACATCCGCTCGGCGATTGTTCATATCCCATTGGCGATGGTTGGTATCCCCTGGCAATCTTCCAACCCCCATAACTCTGTAGCTGCTGCATCAAATATGTTCTTGTTTCATACCAAACTAGTTGAACCCAATGACCACTAGTGTGAGAAGTGTAATGGCCTAAGCGTGAATAAGTCAAAAGCTAGATGGGGTTAGGGTTAAGGCACCCTCCTTTCATTTCCGCCATCTTGGATTTTTGTCCAAAGGGTACATGGTACTTTTGGTCAAAAGCTTCATTCTCCAAAACACTTTCTTATTGTTTGATTATCATTAGAAAGAGTTACCATTGTCTGCAAAAGTACTTTTCTCGGTGTACCAATGGTTTTAAACACCTAAACCTTTACTTAGCGGTTCAGTCTTTAAAAGTCTTTAAACGTTCAGTTTTTAAAAATTCAGACGGTCACATTTCCAAAGACTGTAACTCAGTCATTTCGCAATGCAGGATACTCATATTTATCACGCAAGTAGTTCAATGCTATGCCCAAGAGTGTAATAAGGGTCATGGCTTAACCACGAATGTTTCAAAAGTTAGATTGGGTTAGGGTTAATATACCACCTTATTTCACATCCTCTCGGGGAAGGTTTATATCCCCTCGGCGATGGTTCATATCGTTTCGCAATGTTTCATCCCCTAAAGGTCTGTTGTTTCTAAATTAAATATCTTCATATTTCATACCAAACTAGTTCAATCCAATGGCCAATACTGTCACGCGTTTCATGGCTTAAGAAAGAATGAGACAGGTTACGTGGGGTTAGGGTTAGGGCACCCTCTTTTTATTTCCGCCATCTTGGAATTTTTTTGCAAAGGAATAGCGTGGTACCTCTGGTCAAAAGTTTCAATGTCTGAAACGCTTTCTTTTTGTTTGATTATTATTAAAAAGGGTTACTATTGTCTGAAAAGTACTCTTTTCGGTGTAGAAGTTGTTTTTATCACGTACACCCTTACTTAATTTTAGTCTTTCAAAATTCAGATGGTCACAGTTCCAAAGACTGGTACTCTGTCATTCCGTAATACAATATACTCATATTTATCACGCAAGTATTTCAATGCAATGCCCAACAGTGTCACCAGGTTTATGGCTTAAGCAGGAATGGTTCAAAAGTTAGATGGGTTAGGGTTAACGTATCGCCTTGGTTCATATCCCATCTGCGACGGTTGATATCCGCCTCGCGATGGCGCATATTCTCTCCCAATTATTCAACCCCTATAACGCTGTTAATTCTAAATGAAATAACGTAATACTTAACACCAAACTAGTTCAATTCAATGTCTAACGGTGTAATAGATTTCAGGATTTAAGCAGGAATTCATATCCCCTCGCAATCTTGAAACCCCTATAACGCTGTTGGTTCCCCACAAAATATGTTCTTGTTTCATAACAAACTAGTTGAATTCAAAGACCACTAGTGTAAGAACTAGAATGGTTTAAGCATAAATAAGGTAAACGTTAGCGGGGATTAGGGTTAATGGATCCTCCTCTTATTTCCGCCATCTTGGAATTTTTCCACAGGGGTAGCATGGTACTTTTGGTCAAAAGTTTCATTGTCTAAAACGCTTTCTTATTGTTTGATTATCATTAAAAAGAGTTACTATTGTCTGAAAAGTACTGTTTTGTGTAGAAATGGTTTTAAACACTTAAACCCTAACTTAACAGTTTCAGTCTTTCAAAGTTTAGATGTTCACAGCTCCAAAAGTCTGGAACTCTGTCATTCCGTAATGCAATATACTCATATTTATCACACAAGTATTTCAATGCAATGCCCAACAGTGTCACTAGGCTCATGGCTTAAGCAGGAATGGTTCAAAAGCTAGATGGGGTTAGGGTTAACTTACCGCCCTGGTTGATATCCCCTCGGCGATGCTTGATATCCTCTCGGTGATGGTGCATATTCTCTCCCAATTATTCAAGCCCTATAACGCTCTTAGTTCTAAATCAAATAACGTAATACTTAACACCAAACTAGTTCAATTCAATGTCTAATGGTGTATTAAATTTCAGGACTTAAGCAGTAATTGTTTAAAAGTGAGATGGGGCTAGGGTTAACCTACCAGCCTCGTTCATATCCCCTCGGCGATGATTCATATCCCCTCGCAATCATCCAACCCCTATATCTCCGTTTCTTCAGCATAAAATATGTTCTTGTTTCATACCAAACTAGTTAAATCCAAAGACCACTTGTGTGAGAGGTGTAATGGCTTAAGCATGAATAAGTCAAAAGTTAGATGGGGTTAGGGTTAAGACACCCTCTTTTCATTTCCGCCATCTTGGATTTTTTTCCAAAGGGGCAACATGGTACTTTTGGTCAAAAGTTTCATTGTCTAAAACGCTATCTTATTGTTTGATTGTTGCCAAAAAGAGTTACTATTCTCTGAAAAGTACTTTTCTCGGTGTAGAAATTGTCTTCAACACGTAAACCTTTACTTAAGAATATCAGTCTTTCAAAATTCAGATGGTCACTGTTCCAAAGACTGGAACTCTGTCACTCCGTAATGCAATATACTCATGTTTATCACACAAGTAGCTCAATGCAATGCCCAACAGTGTGACTAGGTTCATGGCTTAACCATGAATGGTTGAAAAGTTAGATGGGGTTAAGGTTAACGTACCAGCTTTGTTCATATTTCCTCGGCGATGGTTGATATCCCCTTGGCGATGGCGCCTATTCTCTCCCACTTATTCAACCCCTATAACTCTGTTACTTGTAAATGAACTTTATCCATTACTTTATCCGTTGCTTGACAACCTGAACTTTTAAAGACTTTTAAAGACTGAACCGCTAAGTAAAGGTTTAGGTGTTTAAAACCATTTGTACACCAAGAAAAGTACTTTTCAGACAATGGTAACTCTTTTTAATGATAATCAAACAATAAGAAAGTGTTTTAGAGAATGAAACTTTTGACCAAAAGTACCATGCTACCCCTTCGGACAAAAATCCAAGAGGGCAGAAATGAAATGAGGGTGCCTTAACCCTAACCCCATCTAACTTTTGACTTATTCACGCTTAAGTTATTACACTTCTCACACTAGTGGTCATTGGGTTCAATTAGTTTGGTATGAAACAAGAACATATTTGATGCAGCAGCTACAGAGTTATGGGGGTTGGAAGATTGCCAGGGGATACCAACCATCGCCAATGGGATATGAACAATCGCCGAGCGGATGTGAACCAATGTGGCAGGTTAACCCTAACCCCATTGAACTTTTAAACCATTCAAGCTTAAGTCATGAAGTTGTCACACTATTGTTCATTGCATTGAACTAGTTTGGTATGAAATATAAAGTTATTTCATGCAGAAACAACACAGAGTGCTTGGAAAATTGAGAGGCTGTACAGCTGATTGGCCCACGTAGGCTGATTTGCTCCCTTTTTCAGCTGTGCTGCCCACCTTGTGTGCTGATATGCCCTCGTATGTTATAGGGTCATTCGGGCCTGAACAAAAAAAACAAACATCAAGCTAGCAAAAACAACAAACTATTGGAGCTATAAATGACAATGGATTTCATTGAGGAATGACAGAGCTACAATCTTCCAAAGTGTGACCTTTTAAATTGTAAAAATGGCTGAGTTATTTAACTAAGGGTTTACGCGTTTAAAACGATTTCTAGACTGAAAAACTACTTTTAAGGCAATAGTAACTGTCTTAAATGATAACTAAACAAAGAGAAAGCGTTTTAGACTGAAAATTTGGACCAAATTACAGAAATTCTAAGTCTAGCACTAAGACTTGAGTTCGTTGAGACACTGTAACTTTGTTGTTTAATACGCACTCGCATCGACATAAACCAACCTAGCTCAATCCAATGACCAATAGTGTGACAAGTTTCATGCCTAAAGCATGGATGGTTGAAAAGTTAGCTCTTTTCATGTCTACCTCTTTTCACGTCAGCCATCTGGAATTTTTTTCCAAAGGGGTAACATGGCCATCTTTGTCAACATTTCAAATCTCCCTCAGACTCCTCCTGTTGGTTCAGTAGTGCCCTAAACAAGTTTTTAGCGCTTTAAAAGTGGTTATTAAGCCTTAAAATGAGTTTTTCTCACTTCCACGCGTCATCCCATTTTTCACCTTCTTCCAACCCCTATAACTCTGATAATTCTAAATGAAATAACGTAATACTTAACACCAAACTAGTTCAATTCAATTTCTAATGGTGGAATAAATTTCATGGCTTAAGCAAGAACGGTTGAAAAGTGAGATGGGGTTAGGGTTAACCAACCCCTTGGTTCATATTCCCTCGGCGATGGTTCATATCCCCTCGCAATCTTCCAACTCCTAGAACTCTGTCGCTTCTACACAAAATATCTTCTTATTTCATACCAAACTAGTTGAATCCAATGCACACTATTGTAAGAAGTGTAATGGCTTAAGCATGAATAAGTCAAAAGTTAGATGGGGTTAGGGTTAAGGGACCCTCTTAGTTTCGGCCATCTTGAATTGCTTTCCAAAGGGGTACCATGGTGCTTTTTGTCAAATTTTCAGAGTCTAAAACACTTTTTTATTGTTTGATTATCAATAAAATGGGTTACTATTGTCTGAAAGTACTTTTTTGGCGTAGACATGGTTCTAAACATCTAAACCCTAACTTGGGGAATTGAGTATTTCAAAATTCAGATTGTCACAGTTCCAAAGATTGGAACTCTGTCATTCCGTAATGCAATATACTCATATTTACCACAACAGTATTTCAATGCAATGCCCAACAGTGTGACCAATTTCATGGCCTCAGTAGGAATGGGTTAAAAGTTACATTGCGTTAGGGTTAAGGGACCGTCTTTTCATTTCCGTCATCTTGGATTTTTTTCCAAAGGGGTAGTATGACACTTTTGGTCAAAATTTTGAGTGTGTAAGACGCTTTCTTCTTGTTTGATTGTCATTAAAAAGTGTTAGTGTTGTCTGATAAGTACTATTTTCGGTGTACAAGTGGTTCTAAACACCTAAGCTCTTACTTAAGAATTGCTCTCTTTCAAAACTTAGATGGTCAGGGTTCCAAGGAATGTAACTCTGTTACTTAGCAATGCAATATACTCATATTTATCAAGCAGGTAGTTCAATGAAATGCCTAACAATGTGACAAGGTTCGTAGCTTAGGTACGAATGGTTCAAAAATTACATGGGGTAAGGGTTAACGTGCCACTTTGGTTCATATTCCCTCGGCGATGGTTCATATCCCCTCGGCGATGTTGCATATTCTCTCGCAATCGTTCAACCCCTGTAACTCTGTTGTTTCTAAATCAAATACCTTTCAATTTATTATCAAACTAGCTCAATTTAAGAACGAATGGTTTTTAAGTTAGATGGGGTTAGGGTTATTCTACCACCTCGGTTCATATCCCCTCGGCGATGGTTCATCTCCCCAACCAATCTTCCAACCACTATAGGTGTGTTGCTTGTGCCTAAAATATCTTCATGTTTCATACCAACCTAGTTCAATCCAATGACCACTAGTGTGACAAGTACCTAACCCCATAGGATTCCTCTTTTATACTGGCCCCAGACGGTCTCAAACTACGAGTTCCGTAGAAGAACACGAACAGTACCAATCACACAGCAAGTCCAGAAGAAGAGATGGAAATGGATTGCGCATGTGCTGCGCATGCCACCAGCAGCATTACCACGAGTTGCTCTCAGATGGAGCCCTGATGGACGTAGGAAGGGAGGAAGACCGAAAGAAACCTGGAGGAGGACGGTGGAAAGGGAAATGAAGGACAAAAACTGGACTTAGAGGCACCTGGAGCGGCAAGCACCCGCCAGATATCAATGGCGAACTCTGGTCAAGGCCTTATGTTTTTCTTAGTGACACTAAGAGGATTAATAATAATAATATAACCCCAACCCCATTTAACTTTTGATTTATTCATGCTTAAGCCATTACACTTCTCACACTAGTTAACAATTGGTTCATGCTTTAGCGTGCACTATGGAGTTATGGAGCACGCGGGAAGTTTGGAGAGCACGAAAGAAGCGTAAGAGTTGCCCAAGACGATAGCCGAGGGCAACTCTAGCTTCTTGAGTGCTCTGCAAACTTCCCACGTGCTCCATAGCTCGATAGTGCACAGCTGAAAGTATGAACCAATTGTTTTAGAACATAGCCGGTCGAATTGTGCATCAAATGCGACGCGAAAAATGGAAAACAATATCAGTTGAAGCGAATCGTCACGCCGCTGATGCCGAGTCTCCTTTTCCTTTGTTTTTCTCTTTTTCTGCCTCATTTAAGAACTCTAGCCCATAGGAAAAGGTCGAAACATTGTCTTCGTTTTCGGACTAGCAGGCCGAGTTTCTGTTTGTATCCATTATTGTCGCGAAATGTATTATTTTTCCCCGCACTAGCAATGGCCGCTCGCGCGAAAAAAAATATTTCTGTCGAAGTCGGATTTGCTGACGCTACCAGCAAGCACTATCGGGATTTTGAGCACGCTTACGTATAATGAATTTGATTGCGCGACTCTGCTAGCTATGTTCTAATAGTCATTAGATTCAACTAGTTTGGTATGAAACAAGAACATATTTCATGCGGAAGCTACAGAGTTATAGGGGTTGGAAGATTTTGAGGGGATCGCCGTTCGGATATGAACAATCGCCGAGGGGATGTGAACCAAGGTGGCACGTTAACCCTAACCCCACCTAACTTTTGAACCATTCGAGCTTAAGTCATGAACTTGCCACACTATTGCTCATTGCACTGAATTAGTTTGGTAAGAAATATAAAGTTATTTCATGCAGAAATAACAGAGTTATAGTGCTTGGAAGATTGAGAGGCTGCACCGCTGATTTGCCCACGTATGCTGATTTGCTCCTTTTTTCTGCTGAACTGCCCACCTTTTGTGCTGATATGCCCTCGTTTGATATGGGGTCATTCGGGAATGAACAAAAACAACAGACATCAAGCTAGCAAAAACAAAGAACTATTGGTGCTATAAATGACAATGGATTTCATTGAGGAATGACAGAGCTACAATCTTCCAAAGTGTGACCATTTAAATTGTAAAAATTACTGAATTTTTTAACTAAGGGTTTACGCGTTTGAAACCCTCTGTACACCGAAAACCTACTTTTAAGCCAATAGTAACTCAGTTTAATGATAATTAAAAAAAAAGAAAGCGTTTTAGAGACTGAAAATTTGACCAAAGTCCAGAAATTCTAAGTCTAGCACTAACACTTGAGGACGTTGACACTGTCACTTTGTTGTTAAATGCTCGCAATCCCCTCGCAATTTTCTAAACCCTATAACTCTGTCGCTTCCGCATAAAATATCTTCTTGTTTCATACCAGACTAGTTGAATCCAATGGCCACTAGTGTGAGAAGTATAATGGCTTCAACATGAATAACTCAAAAGTTAGGTGGGGTTAGGGTTAAGGGACCCTCTTCTCATTTCCGCCATCTTGAATTTTTTTCCAAGGGGGTAGCATGGTGCTTTTGGTCAAAAGTTTGTGTCTAAAGCGCTTTTTTATTCTTTGATTATCATTAAAAGGGGTTACTATTGTGTGAAAAGTACTGTTTTTGGTGTACAATTGGTTCTAAACACTAACTTAGAGATTTCAGTCTTTCAAAGTCTAGATCGTCACAGTTCCAAAGATTGGAACTCTGTCATTCGTTATACTCATATTTATCACACAAGTAGTTCAATGCAATGCCCAACAGTGTAGCAAGTTTTATGGCTTCAGCAGGAATGGGTTAAAACTTACATTGGGTTAAGTTTAACGCACCGTCTTTTCATTTCCGCCTTCTTGAATGTTTTTCCAAAGGGGTAGTATGGTACTTTTGGTCAAAATTTTCAGTGTCTAAGACTCTTTGTTATTGTTTAACGACCATTTAAAAGTGTTACTGTTGCCTGATAAGTACTATTTTCGGTGTACAAATGGTTATAAACACCTAAACCCTTACTTAAGAATTTCAATCTTTCAAAATTAACTTTTCTCTTTCAAAGTTAACTTTTAGTGTATTCTTACGTATTACACATTCTGTTCAGAAAAACTTGTTTTGGCCTCTTTGCAGATACTTTTTGCGACACCGTATTTTGAGCGCGAGCTGAGCAAGGCTTGGCGCATTTCACCCTCTCGCCAAATTTTGCAGGAAACATCGGTGCTCGGGTAAATGTTGGTGTATTCTTATGTATTCTCTTAAAAAAAGGATGGTTTTGGCTTGTTTGCAGATACATTTTGAAGAACCGTATTTTGAGCACACGCTGAGCAAGACTAGGTGCATCTCACTCTCTGGCCAAAGTTTGTAGGAAGCATCGCGTCTCGAGTAAATTTTAATGATTTCTTACAGGTTTTAACACAATCTAGTCGAAAGAATTGGTTTTGGTTCGTTTGGGATAGTATTTCGAAAACCGTATTTTCAGGGCAAGTTCACCAAGACTTGGCGCATTTCAGTCACTGAACCATCAGGTACATAGAGTCAGTCAGTCAGTTAGTCCATCAGCCAGTCAGTCACCTGTTAGTTGGCCACTTAGTCATCAGTCGGTCAGCGAGTCAGTTAAGCAGGCAAATAGCTAGTGAGGTAGCAGCGAGACAGTCAACCAGTTAGTTAACACTGAGTCGCTACTCACTAACCAGTAATTGTAACAGTCAGCCAGCAAGTCAATGAACAAGTCAGTCAGCCAGCCAGTTAGGTACAACTGACTCAGTTGAAAAGTAAGTCAAGCGGTCAATTATGCAGTCAGTTAGCCAGGAAGTCACCAAACCGTGAGCAAGGAAGTAATCCACTCAGTCAGCCACTCAGGTACCCGGTGAGTCAGTCAAATGGTCACTCAGTCAAGCAGTCCTCGGTCAGTTAGCCAACAAGTAAGCCAGTCAGTTACCAGTCGGTCAGCAATTCAGTTAACCCGTTAGTCCCCCAATCAGTAGCCAACCGTCAGGAACCAGTGAGTTGGTTAACTAGCCAGTCAGCTTGTCAGGTACGAACCAAGAGGTCAACCAGTCAGTCAGACACTCAGTTAATAGTCACTCAGTCACCATTCGGTTATCAAGTCAGTCACCAGTCGACTACCACGTGGGTAAAACAATCAGTCATCCACTCACTTGGTAGTCAATCGGACAGTCTGTTAGCCACTCATTCACCAATCAATCATCAAGTCAGTCAACCCTTTAGATACACAGTCAGATACCAGCAATACGCTCAAGCACTCAGTCATCTAGTCACTAAATCAGTCAATCGCTATTAAGATCAGCCATCCAGCGTAGCAGATAGTCACCCGGTCAAGCACCAGCAAGTCTGTGCGTCAGTCAGTCCCTCCGCCCCTCAATCAACAAGTCAGTCAGCCAGTCAGTAAAGAGACTGTCAGAAAATAGTCAGCCAGTAATAAGTCTGTCAGCAGGTCAATCGCCCAGCCAGTCAGCTAATGAGTCGGTCACCAGTCAAGTATTTACTTAGTCACAAGTTGGTAAAGGGGACAGTCGACAAGTCAGCCAGTTGGTCAGCCAGTCACTCTCCAGTGAGAAGCTATGAAGTCAGTCAGTCAAGCATTCAGATAGCCAGTCACTCAACCACTTAGGTACCAGTGAGTCAGTCAGCCAGTGCGTTGGCCAGTCACTCACCAGTCCGTTTAGCCACTCAGTCACCATTCGCTCAACAGGTCATTAACCCAGTCAAATAGCCAATCAGGTACCAGTGAGTCAGTCAACCAATCAGTCACAAGTCAGTAACCAGTAATCTCGTCAGTTGGTCAACCAGTCACTCAGCTGGTCAGGTACCAATAACTCAGTCAACAAGTCAGTCACCCACTCACTCAGCAAGAGATTCACCTAGTAAGTTACTAAGTCAGTCACCTATCGGTCTGCAAGCCTCTCAAGCAGTCAGTCAATGGTTCAGGTACCAGTAAGAAAGCAACTAACTGGTCAATCTGTCAGGCAGGAAGACAGTCGCCAATTAGTCAACTAGTCAAACTAGTCAGTCAACCAGCCAGTCAACCACGAGGTCAACAAATGACTTAACCAGTCAGTCACCGTATTAGTCAGTCAGTCACTGACTTAGCCAGTCACTCACTAGTCAGTCAGCGAATGAGTCAGTCACCAGTTGGCTAGTAAGGGGAGAAACCAATCTGTCATTCACTCACTTGGCAGTCAATCGGACAGTCAGTTAGCCACTCATTCACCAATCGGTCATTAACTCAGTCAACCCTTTAGGTACACAGTCAGTTACCAGCAATTCACTCAACCACTCAGTCATTTAGTCACTAAATCAGTCAATCGCTAGTAAGGTCAACCATCCAGCGTGGCAAATGGTCTCCCGGTTAAGCTCCAGCAAGTCTGTGCGTCGGGCAGTCACTCAGCCCCTCATTCAAGAAGTCAGTAACCAGACTGTCAGAAAATAGTCAGCCAGTAATGTCTGTTAGCAAGTCAATCGCCCAGCAAGTCAACTAGTCAGTGAGTCAGTCGGTCACTAGTCAAATAGTTACTTAGTCACAATTTGGTAAGGGAGTCAGTCGACAAGTCAGCCAGTTCGTCAGCCAGTAAGAAGTACTCTCCAGTAAGAAGCCATTAGGTCAGTCGGTCAAGTATTCATTCGACCGGTCACTCAACCGCTCAGGTACCAGTGAGTCAGTCAGCCAGTGCGTTGGGCAGTCAGTCACCAGTCAGTTTAGCCACTCAATCACCAGTCGGTCAACAGGTCAGTAACCCAGTCAAATAGCCAATTACGTACCAGTGAGTCAGTAAACCAATCAGTCACATAGTCACTCGCCAGTCAGTAACCAGTAATCCTGTGAATCAGTCAACCAGTCAATCAGATGGTCAGGTACCAAAAGGTCAGTTAACAAGTCGGTAAGCCAGTCACTCAGCTAGAAATTCACCTAGCAAGTTACTAAGTCAGTCATCTGTCGGTATGCAAGGCTCTCAAGCAGTTAGACACCGGTAAAGGTACCAGTAAGTAAGCAACTATCTAGTCAATCATTCAGGCAGAGAGACAGTCACCAATCAGTCAACTAGTCATTCAACCAGCCAGTCAACCACGAGGTCAACCAATGCCTTAACCAGTTAGTCACCCTATTAGTCACTCAGTCACTGACTTAGCCAGTTAGTCACTAGTTAGTCAGCCAATCAATCAGAAGTGAGTCAGTAGAGCCCTCAGCAAGTCAGTCAGCCAGTCAGGTACAAGCGAGTTTGTCAACCAATCCCTCATTTAGTCGGTCATCAGTCAGTTAGCCAGTCAGTGACCCAGTGAGTAACCAGTTGGCCAACACGTCAGTCGGCCAGTGAGTCAGCTTCTCAATCAACCATTCAGTGAACGAATGAGTCAGTGAATGAAATTTAGTCAGTTAGCCGGGCAAGTACCAGTTAGTAACTCGAGCAGTCAGTCACCAGGCAGTTAGCCAGTCAGTCGCAAGACGGTCAGCAAGGAAGTCAACAACCCAAAGGGCCAGTCAGGTAAAAATCCGTCAGTAAAGCTGCCAGTGAGCCGGTCAGATACCAGTGAGTCGGTCAACCAGTCAGTCGGCCGATCAGGTACCAGTGACTCAGTCAATTAGTCAGTGAATCTTTCGCTCAGCCGTTAGCTAGTCAGTGAGTCACTGGTCGGTCACGAGTAACTTAACCAGTCTGATAAGCACTCAGGTACCAATGACTCAGTCAACCAGTCACTGAGTCAATCAGTCGCCAGTCAGTAACCATTAACTCGTTTAGTCAACCAGCTAGTCAGCCAGTTAGTCAGCCCTCCAGGAACCAGTATCTCACTCAACCAGTTAGTCGACCAGTCAGTCAGCGGATCGGGTACAAGTGCTACTCGACACAACTACCAATGAGTCAGTCAGTCAGTCACCAATGAGTTAATTATTCAATCACCATTCGGTCAACAATACAATCACCCAATGTCAGCTAATGTCTTTCATAAGTGAGACAGTCATGTAGCCAGTCACTTACCAGTCAATCAGCATCTCAGTTAACCAGGCAGGCAGCCAGTCAGTCAACCAACTAGTCACACAGTAAGCAACTCAGCCTGTCAGCCACTCGGTCACCAATCGGGAAGCAAGTCAGTTAGCCAGTCAGAGAGCCAGGCAGTACTCCAGCTAGTCAGCCAGACAGTCACCAATCAGAGAGCCAGTCAGTGCTCAGTCTCTCCGAAAGTCGATTCACCAGTCAGAAAGCCAGTCAGGCACCATTGACACATTCCACCAATCAGTCAGAAATTCACTTGCCAGTCAGTGACCGATAGTCGCTGAGCTGATCTCCTACCAGTGACTCGGTGCACTCAACAAGTCAACAAGTCAGTCACCAACAAGTCAGTCACCAGTCTTTAGCCAGTCACTTACCTGTCGGTCAGTAGGTCAGTCACCCAGTCAGGTAGCCAGTAAGGCAGGCAGTAATAAAGCAAGTCAGTTAGCCAGTCGCCTGCCTGTTGATCAGCAATTTAGTCAACCCGTCCGTCAGCCAGTCACGTTCCAGGTTGATAAAGAAAGGCTTTGCAAAAACTATCTTCAAACAGGGCGAGAGATTCAGTTTTCATCAGATTGTAATGAAATCTGTCAGAAAACACTAAAATCCAGTTGATAGGCAATGTTTTTTGGGAAATTTGGGCAAAGACTGAAATGCGCTTACTTTTGCCAAACGCTAAAACCATGGTATCTGTGAAGAAGCCAAAACCAATTTTATTCAATAGATTGTGTCGAAATCTCTGAGCAAACGTTAAACTACAGTTGACATCTGGTGCATTCTGCGAAATTTGGCCAAAGCGTAAAATTTTGAGAGCGAGCTGAGCAAGACTCTGCGCATTGCACCCTCTGGCCAAATTTTGCAGAAAACATCGGTTCTCAGGTAAAGTTGGTGTGTTCTTATGGATTCTGTTAAAACAAGGTGGTTGTGGCTTATTTGCAGATACATTTTGGAAAACTGCATTTTGAGCGCGAGCTGAGCAAGTCGCGCTGCATCTCACCTTCTGGCCAAATTTTGCAGGAAACATCGCGTCACAAGTAAATTTCAATGATTTCTTACAGGTTCTAACACAATCTAGTCGAAAGAATTGCTTTTGGTTCGTTTGCGGATAGTTATTGGAAGACCGTATTTTCAGGACAACTTGAGATAGACTTGGCGCATTTCAGTCACTGAACCATCAGGTAAAGGAGAGTCAGTTATTCAGTTAGGCCATCAGCTAGTCAGTCACCTCTGAGTTGGCCACTTAGTTATCAGTCAGTCAGCGAGTCAGTTAAGCAGTGAAATAGCTAGTGAGCTAGCAGCGAGACAGTCAACAAGTTAGTTAACACTACGTCGCTAGTCACTAACCCCATATAACTTTTGTCCCATTCATGCCTACGCCATAAAACCTGTCACACTACCGAAACATTGATTTGAAATAGTTTGGTTTGAAATATAAAGTTATTTCATTTAGATACTACAGAGTTATAGGGGTTGGAAGACTCCGAGAGGATATGAAGATCGCCGAGGAGATATCAACCATCGCCGAGCGATATGAACCAAGGTGGTACATTAACCCTAACCCCATCTAACTTTTGCACCATTCGTGCTTAAGCCATGAATCCTCTTATACTGTTAGGCATAGCATTGAATTACTTGCGCGATAAATATGAGTATCCTGCATTGCAAAGTGACTCAGTTACAGTCTTTGGTCATTGGATTGAACTAATTTGGTATGAAATAAGAACATATTTCATGCGGAAGCTAGAGAGTTATAGGGGTTGGAAGATTGCGAGGGGATATGAACGATTGTCACTGGTATATGAACAATCGCCGAGGGGATATGAACCAAGGAGGCACGTTAACCCTAACCCTAACTAACTTTTGAACTTTTCCAGCTTAAGTCATGAAGCTGTCACACTATTGTTCATTGCATTGAACTCATTCAAGTTGACTAAGACTTGGCGCATTTCGAGCTGTGGCCACATTTCGCAAGAAACGTCGGGTCTGAGGTAAATTTTAGTGTAGTCTTACGTATTTTAACACATTCTGTTGGAATACAGTGCTTTTGGCCTCTTTGCAGATACTTTTTGCAAAACCGTATTTTTAGCGCGAGCTGAACAAGACGGCGCATTTCACCCTTTGGCCAAATTTTGCATGAAACATCGGTTCTCAGGTAATTATTGGTGTATTCTTATGGATTCTGTTTAAAAAAGGTTGCTTTGGCTTATTTGCAGATACATTTTGGAAAACCGTATTTTGAGCGCGAGCTGACCAAGACTTGGCGCATCTCACCCTCTGGCCCAATTTTGCAGAAAGTATCCCGTCTAACGTAACTTTTAATGATATCTTACAGCTTTTAACAATATCTAGCAGAAAGAATTGGTTTTGGCTCGTTTGGGGATAGGTTTTGGAAGACTACTTTATGGGCGAGTTGACCAAGACTTGGCGCATTTCGTGCTGTGGCCTCAATTCGCAAGACACATCGGGTCTCAGGTAAATTTTAGTGTATTCTTACGTATTTTAACACATTCTGTTCAAAAAAAGTGCTTTTGGCCTCTTTGCAGATACTTTTTGCAAAACCGTATTTTGGGGGCGAGCTAAGCAAGACATGGCGCATTCTACCCTCTGGCCAAATTTTGCAGGAAACATCGGTTCTCAGGTAAATTTTAGTGTAATCTTATGGATTAAAACACATTCTGTTCCAAAAAAGTTGTTTTGGTCTATTTGCAGATACCTTTTGCAAAACCGTATTACGAGCGCGAGCTGAGCAAGACTTGGCGCATTTGATACTTTGGCCAAATTTTGCAGGAAACATCGGTACCCGGGTAAATGTTAGTGTATTTTTATGGATTCTGTTGAAAAAAGGTGGTTTTGGCTTGTTTGCAGATACATTTTGGCGAACGGTATTTTGAGCGCGAGCTGAGCAAGACTTGGCACATCTTAGCCTCTGGCCACTGTCGATCCAGAGAGCGGGTTCCAGGTGAATTTTAATATATTCTTTTGGAATATAATGAACGAAAATGGCATTGGCTTGTTTGCCTTTTGCAAAACCGTATTTTCAGCGCGAGTTGAGTAAGACTCGACGCAATTTACGGATTGGCCAAACTTAGCAGGAAACATGGGGTCTCGAGTAAATTGTGGTGCTATCTCACAGACGTTAGCAGAATCCAATGGAAACATCGGTTTTGGATCGTTTATAGATACTTTTTGCAAGACCGTATTTTCAGCTGAAGTTGAGCAACACCTGAAGCATTTTACGCTCTGGCTAAATTTCGCAGGAGGCATTGGGCATCAACTGGACTTGAGCGTTTTTTTAAACAGATTTCGACACAATTTATCGAGTCAAATTGGGTTTGGCCTGTTCACAGATACTTTTGCCAAATCATGTTCTTCGCGTGTGTTTAGCAAAACTTAGCGCATTTCAGTCTTTGCTTAAATCTTGCAGAAAACATTCCCTTTGAAGTGGATCTTAGTATTTTCTGACAGATTTCATCACAATCTAATGAAAAATGTATCTCTAGCCCTGTTTATAGATAGTTTTTGCAAAACCTTGTTTTTCATTCTGGATAGAGCAAGACTTGTTAGTGAATGGCAGGTGACTGGCTGACTGACGGACTGGCTGACTTCCTGATCGACAGGAAAGAGACTAGCCAACTGACTTGCCTTATGACTGCCTACCTGACTGGCTACCTGGCTGGTTGACTGACTTGCTGGCCCATAGGTGAGAGTCACTGGCTAAGGAGTGGTGACTGACTGGCTGAGTGTTGCACTGAGTCACTGGTATTAGACCAGCTGACTGACTATCGGTCACGACTGGCAAGTGAATTTCTGACTGATTGGTGGAATGTGTCAATGGTGCCTGACTGGCTTTCCGACTGGTGAATCGACTTTGGGACAGACTGAGGTCTGACTGGCTATCTGATTGGTGACTGTGTGGCTGACTAGGTGGAGTACTTACTGGCTCTCTGACTGGCTAACTGACTTGCTGCCCGAATGTTGACTGAGTGGCTTACCGGCTGAGGGGCTTACTGTCTGACTAGTTGGTTGACTGACTGGCTGACTGTCTGGCTGACTGAGATGCCGATTGACTGATAAGTGACTAGCTAAATGAATCACTGTTGGAAGACTTATTAGCTGACATTGGGTTACTGCACTGCTGAACGAATGGTGGTTGAATGACTAACTGATTGGTGACGGACTCACTGACTCATTGGTAGTTGGTCGAGTAGCACTAGTGCTTGATCCGCTGACTGACTGGTCGACTAACTGGTTGAGTGAGATACTGAATCCTGGACAGCTGACTAACTGGCTGACTAGCTGGTTGACTGACTGAATGAGTTAATGGTTACTGACTGGTGACTGACTGACTCAGTGCCTGGTTAACTAAGTCATTGGTACCTGATTGCTTATCAGACTGGTTAACTTACTCGTGACCGACTCTTGACTGACTGACTAGCTGACGGCTGAGCGAAAGATTCGCTGCCTAATTGACTGACTCACTGGTACCTGATCACCCGAATGACTGGTTGACTTAAAATTGGGCAACTGACTTGCTGACTGACTGCTTGACCGACTCACTGGTATCTGACCGGCTCACTGGCAGCTTGATGGACGGATTTTTACCTGACTGGCCCTCCAGGTTGTTGATTTCCTTACTCACCGACTTGCGACTGACTGGCTAACTGACTGGTGACTGACTGCTCGACTTACTAACTAGTACTTGACCGGCTAACTGACTAAATTTCATTCATTGACTCATTCGTTCACTGAATGGTTGATTGAGAAGCTGACTCACTGGCCAACTGACGTGTTGGCCAACTGGTGACTCACTGGGTCACTGACTGGCTAACTGACTAATGACTAACTAAATGAGAGATTAACTGACAGACTCACTTGTACCTGACTGGTTGACTGACTGGCTCAGTGCTTTGCTTACTGACTACTGATTGATTGGCTGACTAACTAGTGACTGACTGGATAATTCAGTGAGTGACTGACTATTAGGGTGAATGACTAGCTAAGTCATTGGTTGACCTCGTTTATGACTGGCTGGTTGACTTACTAGTTGACTGAGTGAGGATTGTGTCTCTTCCTGACTGATTGACCAGTTAATTGCTCACTTACTGGTACCTGAACCGGTGACTGACTGCTTGAGAGCCTTGCAGACTAACAGATGACTGACTTAGTAACTTACTAGGTAAATTTCTAGCTGAGTGACTGGCTGACTGTCCTGTTGACTGACCTATTGGTACCTGACCAACTGAGTGACTGGTTGACTGATTGCCGCGATTACTTGTTACTGACTGGCGAGTGTCTATGTCACTGACTCATTGGTACGTGATTGGTTATTTGACTGGGTTAATGACCTGTTGACCGACTGAGTGGCTAAACTGACTGAGTGGCCAACGCACTGGCTGATCGACTCACTGGTACCTGAGCGGCTGAGTGACTGATGGACTCAATGGTTGACTGACTGACTTAATGGCTTCTCACTGGAGATTGACTGGCTGACTTGTCGACGGACTCCTTTACCAACTTGTGCCTAAGTAAATATTTGACGGATGGCCAACTGACTCAATAAGTAGTTGATTGGCTGGGCGATTGACTTGTTGACAGAGTTATTACTGGCTGACTATTTTCTGACAGTTGGGTACTGTCTGGCTGATTGACTTGTTGATTGAGGGGTTAAGTGACTGACCGACGCACACACTTGCTGATGCTTGACCGGGTGACTATCTGCTACGCTGGATGGCTGACCGTAATAGCGATTGACTGGTTTAGTGACTAGATGACTGAGTGATTGAGTGATTTGCTGGTATCTGACTGTGTATTTAAATGGTTGACTGACTTGATGACCGATTGGCGAATGAGTGGCAAACTGACTCTCTGATTGACTGCCAAGTGAGGGGATGATTAAATGTTTTCCCCCCTTTGTAGCCGACTGGTGGCTGACGTTATGACGGACTGGTGACTGAGTGATTGACTGGTGACTGAGTGTCTGACTGACTAGTTGACTTCTACGGTGGTTCCTGACCAGCTGATTGGCTAGTTAACTAACTCACTGGTTCCTGGCGGTTGGCTACTGATTAGGGGACTGACGGTTTAACTGACTTGCTGACCGACTGGTAGCTGACTGGCTTACTGATTGACTAACTGACCGAGGACTTCTTGATTGAGTGACCAGTTGAATGACTTACTGGGTACCTGAGTGGCTGCCTGAGTTGATTACTGCCTTGCTCACGGTTTGGTGACTGACTGGCAAAATGACTGGGTAATTGACTGGTTGACTTACTTTTGAACTGAGTCAGTTGTACCTGACTTGCTGGCTGACTGAATTTTTTATTGACTAGCTTGCTGACTGTTACAATTACTGGTTAGTGACTAGCGACTTAGTGTTAACTAACTTGTTGACTGTCTCGCTGCTAGCTCACTAGCTATTTCACTGCTTAACTGACTCGCTGACTGACTGATAACTAAGTGGCCAACTCAGGGGTGATTGACTAGCTGATGGCCTAACTGAATAACTGACTCTCCTTTACCTGATGGTTCAGTGACTGAAATGCGCCAAGTCTATCTCAAGTTGTCCTGAAAATACGGTCTTCCAATAACTATCCGCAAACGAACCAAAAGCAATTCTTTTGACTAGATTGTGTTAGAATCTGTAAGAAATCATTGAAATTTACTTGTGACGCGATGTTTCCTGCAAAATTTGGCCAGAAGGTGAGATGCAGCGCGTCTTGCTCAGCTCGCGCTCAAAATGCAGTTTTCCAAAATATATCTGCAAATAAGCCACAACCACCTTGTTTTAACAGAATCCATAAGAACACACCAACTTTACCTGAGAACCGATGTTTTCTGCAAAATTTGGCCAGAGGGTGCAATGCGCAGAGTCTTGCTCAGCTCGCTCTCAAAATTTTACGCTTTGGCCAAATTTCGCAGAATGCACCAGATGTCAACTGTAGTTTAACGTTTGCTCAGAGATTTCGACACAATCTATTGAATAAAATTGGTTTTGGCTTCTTCACAGATACCATGGTTTTAGCGTTTGGCAAAAGTAAGCGCATTTCAGTCTTTGCCCAAATTTCCCAAAAAACATTGCCTTTCAACTGGATTTTAGTGTTTTCTGACAGATTTCATTACAATCTGATGAAAACTGAATCTCTCGCCCTGTTTGAAGATAGTTTTTGCAAAGCCTTTCTTTATCAACCTGGAACGTGACTGGCTGACGGACGGGTTGACTAAATTGCTGATCAACAGGCAGGCGACTGGCTAACTGACTTGCTTTATTACTGCCTGCCTTACTGGCTACCTGACTGGGTGACTGACCTACTGACCGACAGGTAAGTGACTGGCTAAAGACTGGTGACTGACTTGTTGAGTGTTGCACCGAGTCACTGGTAGGAGATCAGCTCAGCGACTATCTGTCACTGACTGGCAAGTGAATTTCTGACTGATTGGTGGAATGTGTCAATGGTGCCTGACTGGCTTTCTGACTGGTGAATCGACTTTCGGAGAGACTGAGCACTGACTGGCTCTCTGATTGGTGACTGTCTGGCTGACTAGCTGGAGTACTGCCTGGCTCTCTGACTGGCTAACTGACTTGCTTCCCGATTGGTGACCGAGTGGCTGACAGGCTGAGTTGCTTACTGTGTGACTAGTTGGTTGACTGACTGGCTGCCTGCCTGGTTAACTGAGATGCTGATTGACTGGTAAGTGACTGGCTACATGACTGTCTCACTTATGAAAGACATTAGCTGACATTGGGTGATTGTATTGTTGACCGAATGGTGATTGAATAATTAACTCATTGGTGACTGACTGACTGACTCATTGGTAGTTGTGTCGAGTAGCACTTGTACCCGATCCGCTGACTGACTGGTCGACTAACTGGTTGAGTGAGATACTGGTTCCTGGAGGGCTGACTAACTGGCTGACTAGCTGGTTGACTAAATGAGTTAATGGTTACTGACTGGCGACTGATTGACTCAGTGACTGGTCGACTGAGTCATTGGTACCTGAGTGCTTATCAGACTGGTTAAGTTACTCGTGACCGACCAGTGACTCACTGACTAGCTGACGGCTGAGCGAAAGATTCACTGACTAATTGACTGAGTCACTGGTACCTGATCGGCCGACTGACTGGTTGACCGACTCACTGGTATCTGACCGGCTCACTGGCAGCTTTACTGACGGATTTTTACCTGACTGGCCCTTTGGGTTGTTGACTTCCTTGCTGACCGTCTTGCGACTGACTGGCTAACTGCCTGGTGACTGACTGCTCGACTTACTAACTGGTACTTGCCCGGCTAACTGACTAAATTTCATTCACTGACTCATTCGTTCACTGAATGGTTGATTGAGAAGCTGACTCACTGGCCGACTGACGTGTTGGCCAACTGGTTACTCACTGGGTCACTGACTGGCTAACTGACTGATGACCGACTAAATGAGGGATTGGTTGACAAACTCGCTTGTACCTGACTGGCTGACTGACTTGCTGAGGGCTCTACTGACTCACTTCTGATTGATTGGCTGACTAACTAGTGACTAACTGGCTAAGTCAGTGACTGAGTGACTAATAGGGTGACTAACTGGTTAAGGCATTGGTTGACCTCGTGGTTGACTGGCTGGTTGAATGACTAGTTGACTGATTGGTGACTGTCTCTCTGCCTGAATGATTGACTAGATAGTTGCTTACTTACTGGTACCTTTACCGGTGTCTAACTGCTTGAGAGCCTTGCATACCGACAGATGACTGACTTAGTAACTTGCTAGGTGAATTTCTAGCTGAGTGACTGGCTTACCGACTTGTTAACTGACCTTTTGGTACCTGACCATCTGATTGACTGGTTGACTGATTCACAGGATTACTGGTTACTGACTGGCGAGTGACTATGTGACTGATTGGTTTACTGACTCACTGGTACGTAATTGGCTATTTGACTGGGTTACTGACCTGTTGACCGACTGGTGATTGAGTGGCTAAACTGACTGGTGACTGACTGCCCAACGCACTGGCTGACTGACTCACTGGTACCTGAGCGGTTGAGTGACCGGTCGAATGAATACTTGACCGACTGACCTAATGGCTTCTTACTGGAGAGTACTTCTTACTGGCTGACGAACTGGCTGACTTGTCGACTGACTCCCTTACCAAATTGTGACTAAGTAACTATTTGACTAGTGACCGACTGACTCACTGACTAGTTGACTTGCTGGGCGATTGACTTGCTAACAGACATTACTGGCTGACTATTTTCTGACAGTCTGGTTACTGACTTCTTGAATGAGGGGCTGAGTGACTGTCCGACGCACAGACTTGCTGGAGCTTAACCGGGAGACCATTTGCCACGCTGGATGGTTGACCTTACTAGCGATTGACTGATTTAGTGACTAAATGACTGAGTGGTTGAGTGAATTGCTGGTAACTGACTGTGTACCTAAAGGGTTGACTGAGTTAATGACCGATTGGTGAATGAGTGGCTAACTGACTGTCCGATTGACTGCCAAGTGAGTGAATGACAGATTGGTTTCTCCCCTTACTAGCCAACTGGTGACTGACTCATTCGCTGACTGACTAGTGAGTGACTGGCTAAGTCAGTGACTGACTGACTAATACGGTGACTGACTGGTTAAGTCATTTGTTGACCTCGTGGTTGACTGGCTGGTTGACTGACTAGTTTGACTAGTTGACTAATTGGCGACTGTCTTCCTGCCTGACAGATTGACCAGTTAGTTGCTTTCTTACTGGTACCTGAACCATTGACTGACTGCTTGAGAGGCTTGCAGACCGATAGGTGACTGACTTAGTAACTTACTAGGTGAATCTCTTGCTGAGTGACTGGGTGACTGACTTGTTGACTGAGTTATTGGTACCTGACCAGCTGAGTGACTGGTTGACCAACTGACGAGATTACTGGTTACTGACTTGTGACTGATTGGTTGACTGACTCACTGGTACGTGATTGGCTATTTGACTGGGTTAATGACCTGTTGAGCGACTGGTGACTGAGTGGCTAAACGGACTGGTGACTGACTGGCCAACGCACTGGCTGACTGACTCACTGGTACCTGAGTGGTTGAGTGACTGGCTATCTGAATGCTTGACTGACTGACTTCATAGCTTCTCACTGGAGAGTGACTGGCTGACCAACTGGCTGACTTGTCGACTGTCCCCTTTACCAACTTGTGACTAAGTAAATACTTGACTGGTGACCGACTCACTAGCTGACTGGCTGGGCGATTGACCTGCTGACAGACTTATTACTGGCTGACTATTTTCTGACAGTCTCTTTACTGACTGGCTGACTGACTTGTTGATTGAGGGGCTGAGGGACTGACTGACGCACAGACTTGCTGGTGCTTGACTGGGTGACTATCTGCTACGCTGGATGGCTGATCTTAATAGCGATTGACTGATTTAGTGACTAGATGACTGAGTGCTTGAGCGTATTGCTTGTATCTGACTGTGTATCTAAAGGGTTGACTGACTTGATGATTGATTGGTGAATGAGTGGCTAACAGACTGTCCGATTGACTACCAAGTGAGTGGATGACTGATTGTTTTACCCACGTGGTAGTCGACTGGTGACTGACTTGATAACCGAATGGTGACTGAGTGACTATTAACTGAGTGTCTGACTGACTGGTTGACCTCTTGGTTCGTACCTGACAAGCTGACTGGCTAGTTAACCAACTCACTGGTTCCTAACGGTTGGCTACTGATTGGGGGACTAACGGGTTAACTGAATTGCTGACCGACTGGTAACTGACTGGCTTACTTGTTGGCTAACTGACCGAGGACTGCTTGACTGAGTGACCATTTGACTGACTCACCGGGTACCTGAGTGGCTGACTGGGTGGATTACTTCCTTGCTCACGGTTTGGTGACTGACTGGCTAACTGACTGCATAATTGACCGCTTGACTTACTTTTGAACTGAGTTAGTTGTACCTAACTGGCTGGCTGACTGACTTGTTCATTGACTTGCTGGCTGACTGTTACAATTACTGGTTAGTGAGTAGCGACTCAGTGTTAACTAACTGGTTGACTGTCTCGCTGCTACCTCACTAGCTTTTTGCCTGCTTAACTGACTCGCTGACCGACTGATGACTAAGTGGCCAACTAACAGGTGACTGACTGGCTGATGGACTAACTGACTGACTGACTCTATGTACCTGATGGTTCAGTGACTGAAATGCGCCAGGTCTTGGTGAACTTGCTCTGAAAATACGGTTTTCGAAATACTATCCCAAACGAACCAAAACCAATTCTTTCGACTAGATTGTGTTAAAACCTGTAAGAAATCATTAAAATTTACTCGAGACGCGATGCTTCCTACAAACTTTGGCCAGAGAGTGAGATGCACCTAGTCTTGCTCAGCGTGTGCTCAAAATACGGTTCTTCAAAATGTATCTGCAAACAAGCCAAAACCATCCATTTTTTAAGAGAATACATAAGAATACACCAACATTTACCCGAGCACCGATGTTTCCTGCAAAATTTGGCGAGAGGGTGAAATGCGCCAAGCCTTGCTCAGCTCGCGCTCAAAATAAGGTGTCGCAAAAAGTATCTGCAAAGAGGCCAAAACAAGTTTTTCTGAACAGAATATGTAATACGTAAGAATACACTAAAAGTTAACTTTGAAAGAGAAAAGTTAATTTTGAAAGATTGAAATTCTTAAGTAAGGGTTTAGGTGTTTATAACCATTTGTACACCGAAAATAGTACTTATCAGACAACAGTAACACTTTTAAATGGTCGTTAAACAATAACAAAGAGTCTTAGACACTGAAAATTTTGACCAAAAGTACCATACTACCCCTTTGGAAAAACATTCAAGAAGGCGGAAATGAAAAGACGGTGCGTTAAACTTAACCCAATGTAAGTTTTAACCCATTCCTGCTGAAGCCATAAAACTTGCTACACTGTTGGGCATTGCATTGAACTACTTGTGTGATAAATATGAGTATAACGAATGGCAGAGTTCCAATCTTTGGAACTGTGACGATCTAGACTTTGAAAGACTGAAATCTCTAAGTTAGTGTTTAGAACCAATTGTACACCAAAAACAGTACTTTTCACACAATAGTAACCCCTTTTAATGATAATCAAAGAATAAAAAAGCGCTTTAGACACAAACTTTAGACCAAAAGCACCATGCTACCCCCTTGGAAAAAAATTCAAGATGGCGGAAATGAGAAGAGGGTCCCTTAACCCTAACCCCACCTAACTTTTGAGTTATTCATGTTGAAGCCATTATACTTCTCACACTAGTGGCCATTGGATTCAACTAGTCTGGTATGAAACAAGACGATATTTTATGCGGAAGCGACAGAGTTATAGGGTTTGGAAAATTGCGAGGGGATTGCGAGCATTTAACAACAAAGTGACAGTGTCTTAACGTCCTCAAGTGTTAGTGCTAGACTTAGAATTTCTGGACTTTGGTCAAATTTTCAGTCTCTAAAACGCTTTCTTTTATTTAAATATCATTAAACTGAGTTACTATTGGCTTAAAAGTAGGTTTTCGGTGTACAGAGGGTTTCAAACGCGTAAACCCTTAGTTAAAAAATTCAGTAATTTTTACAATTTAAATGGTCACACTTTGGAAGATTGTAGCTCTGTCATTCCTCAATGAAATCCATTGTCATTTATAGCACCAATAGTTCTTTGTTTTTGCTAGCTTGATGTCTGTTGTTTTTGTTCATTCCCGAATGACCCCATATCAAACGAGGGCATATCAGCACAAAAGGTGGGCAGTTCAGCAGAAAAAAGGAGCAAATCAGCATACGTGGGCAAATCAGCGGTGCAGCCTCTCAATCTTCCAAGCACTATAACTCTGTTATTTCTGCATGAAATAACTTTATATTTCTTACCAAACTGATTCAGTGCAATGAGCAATAGTGTGGCAAGTTCATGACTTAAGCTCGAATGCTTCAAAAGTTAGGTGGGGTTAGGGTTAACGTGCCACCTTGGTTCACATCCCCTCGGCGATTGTTCATATCCGAACGGCGATGGTTCATATCCCCTCAAAATCTTCCAACCCCTATAACTCTGTAGCTTCCGCATGAAATATGTTCTTGTTTCATACCAAACTAGTTGAATCTAATGACTATTAGAACATAGCTAGCAGAGTCGCGCAATCAAATTCATTATACGCAAGCGTGCTCAAAATCCCGATAGTGCTTGCTGGTAGCGTCAGCAAATCCGACTTCGACAGAAATATTTTTTTTCGCGCGAGCGGCCATTGCTAGTGCGGGGAAAAATAATACATTTCGCGACAATAATGGATACAAACAGAAACTCGGCCTGCTAGTCCGAAAACGAAGACAATGTTTCGACCTTTTCCTATGGGCTAGAGTTCTTAAATGAGGCAGAAAAAGAGAAAAACAAAGGAAAAGGAGACTCGGCATCAGCGCCGTCACGATTCGCTTCAACTGATATTGTTTTCCATTTTTCGCGTCGCATTTGATGCACAATTCGACCGGCTATGTTCTAAAACAATTGGTTCATACTTTCAGCTGTGCACTATCGAGCTATGGAGCACGTGGGAAGTTTGCAGAGCACTCAAGAAGCTAGAGTTGCCCTCGGCTATCGTCTCGGGCAACTCTTACGCTTCTTTCGTGCTCTCCAAACTTCCCGCGTGCTCCATAACTCCATAGTGCACGCTAAAGCATGAACCAATTGTTAACTAGTGTGAGAAGTGTAATGGCTTAAGCATGAATAAATCAAAAGTTAAATGGGGTTGGGGTTATATTATTATTATTAATCCTCTTAGTGTCACTAAGAAAAACATAAGGCCTTGACCAGAGTTCGCCATTGATATCTGGCGGGTGCTTGCCGCTCCAGGTGCCTCTAAGTCCAGTTTTTGTCCTTCATTTCCCTTTCCACCGTCCTCCTCCAGGTTTCTTTCGGTCTTCCTCCCTTCCTACGTCCATCAGGGCTCCATCTGAGAGCAACTCGTGGTAATGCTGCTGGTGGCATGCGCAGCACATGCGCAATCCATTTCCATCTCTTCTTCTGGACTTGCTGTGTGATTGGTACTGTTCGTGTTCTTCTACGGAACTCGTAGTTTGAGACCGTCTGGGGCCAGTATAAAAGAGGAATCCTATGGGGTTAGGTACTTGTCACACTAGTGGTCATTGGATTGAACTAGGTTGGTATGAAACATGAAGATATTTTAGGCACAAGCAACACACCTATAGTGGTTGGAAGATTGGTTGGGGAGATGAACCATCGCCGAGGGGATATGAACCGAGGTGGTAGAATAACCCTAACCCCATCTCACTTAAAAACCATTCGTTCTTAAATTGAGCTAGTTTGATAATAAATTGAAAGGTATTTGATTTAGAAACAACAGAGTTACAGGGGTTGAACGATTGCGAGAGAATATGCAACATCGCCGAGGGGATATGAACCATCGCCGAGGGAATATGAACCAAAGTGGCACGTTAACCCTTACCCCATGTAATTTTTGAACCATTCGTACCTAAGCTACGAACCTTGTCACATTGTTGGGCATTTCATTGAAATATCTGCTTGATAAATATGAGTATATTGCATTGCTAAGTAACAGAGTTACATTCCTTGGAACCCTGACCATCTAAGTTTTGAAAGAGAGCAATTCTTAAGTAAGAGCTTAGGTGTTTATAACCACTTGTACACCGAAAATAGTACTTATCAGACAACACTAACACTTTTTAATGACAATCAAACAAGAAGAAAGCGTCTTACACACTCAAAATTTTGACCAAAAGTGCCATACTACCCCTTTGGAAAAAAATCCAAGATGACGGAAATGAAAAGACGGTCCCTTAACCCTAACGCAATGTAACTTTTAACCCATTCCTACTGAGGCCATGAAATTGGTCACACTGTTGGGCATTGCATTAAAATACTCTTGTGGTAAATATGAGTATATTGCATTACGGAATGACAGAGTTCCAATCTTTGGAACTGTGACAATCTGAATTTTGAAATACTCAATTCTCCAAGTTAGGGTTTAGATGTTTAGAACCATTTCTACGCCAAAAAAGTACTTTCAGACAATAGTAACCCATTTTATTGATAATCAAACAATAAAAAAGTGTTTTAGACTCTGAAAATTTGACAAAAAGCACCATGCTACCCCTTTGGAAAGCAATTCAAGATGGCCGAAACTAAGAGGGTCCCTTAACCCTAACCCCATCTAACTTTTGACTTATTCATGCTTAAGCCATTACACTTCTTACAATAGTGTGCATTGGATTCAACTAGTTTGGTATGAAATAAGAAGATATTTTGTGTAGAAGCGACAGAGTTCTAGGAGTTGGAAGATTGCGAGGGGATATGAACCATCGCCGAGGGAATATGAACCAAGGGGTTGGTTAACCCTAACCCCATCTCACTTTTCAACCGTTCTTGCTTAAGCCATGAAATTTATTCCACCATTAGAAATTGAATTGAACTAGTTTGGTGTTAAGTATTACGTTATTTCATTTAGAATTATCAGAGTTATAGGGGTTGGAAGAAGGTGAAAAATGGGATGACGCGTGGAAGTGAGAAAAACTCATTTTAAGGCTTAAAAACCACTTTTAAAGCGCTAAAAACTTGTTTAGGGTACTACTGAACCAACAGGAGGAGTCTGAGGGAGATTTGAAATGTTGACAAAGATGGCCATGTTACCCCTTTGGAAAAAAATTCCAGATGGCTGACGTGAAAAGAGGTAGACATGAAAAGAGCTAACTTTTCAACCATCCATGCTTTAAGCATGAAACTTGTCACACTATTGGTCATTGGATTGAGCTAGGTTGGTTTATGTCGATGCGAGTGCGTATTTAACAACAAAGTTACAGTGTCTCAACGAACTCAAGTCTTAGTGCTAGACTTAGAATTTCTGTAATTTGGTCCAAATTTTCAGTCTAAAACGCTTTCTCTTTGTTTAGTTATCATTAAAGACAGTTACTATTGCCTTAAAAGTAGTTTTTCAGTCTAGAAATCGTTTTAAACGCGTAAACCCTTAGTTAAATAACTCAGCCATTTTTACAATTTAAAAGGTCACACTTTGGAAGATTGTAGCTCTGTCATTCCTCAATGAAATCCATTGTCATTTATAGCTCCAATAGTTTGTTGTTTTTGCTAGCTTGATGTTTGTTGTTTTTGTTCAGGCCCGAATGACCCTATAACATACGAGGGCATATCAGCACACAAGGTGGGCAGCACAGCTGAAAAAGGGAGCAAATCAGCCTACGTGGGCCAATCAGCTGTACAGCCCCTCAATTTTCCAAGCAGTCTGTGTTGTTTCTGCATGAAATAACTTTATATTTCATATCAAACTAGTTCAATGCAATGAACAATAGTGTGACAACTTCATGACTTAAGCTTGACTGGTTTAAAAGTTCAATGGGGTTAGGGTTAACCTGCCACCTTGGTTCACATCCGCTCGGCGATTGTTCATATCCCATTGGCGATGGTTGGTATCCCCTGGCAATCTTCCAACCCCCATAACTCTGTAGCTGCTGCATCAAATATGTTCTTGTTTCATACCAAACTAATTGAACCCAATGACCACTAGTGTGAGAAGTGTAATAACTTAAGCGTGAATAAGTCAAAAGTTAGATGGGGTTAGGGTTAAGGCACCCTCATTTCATTTCTGCCCTCTTGGATTTTTGTCCGAAGGGGTAGCATGGTACTTTTGGTCAAAAGTTTCATTCTCTAAAACACTTTCTTATTGTTTGATTATCATTAAAAAGAGTTACCATTGTCTGAAAAGTACTTTTCTTGGTGTACAAATGGTTTTAAACACCTAAACCTTTACTTAGCGGTTCAGTCTTTAAAAGTCTTTAAAAGTTCAGGTTGTCAAGCAACGGATAAAGTAATGGATAAAGTTCATTTACAAGTAACAGAGTTATAGGGGTTGAATAAGTGGGAGAGAATAGGCGCCATCGCGAAGGGGATATCAACCATCGCCGAGGAAATATGAACAAAGCTGGTACGTTAACCTTAACCCCATCTAACTTTTCAACCATTCATGGTTAAGCCATGAACCTAGTCACACTGTTGGGCATTGCATTGAGCTACTTGTGTGATAAACATGAGTATATTGCATTACGGAGTGACAGAGTTCCAGTCTTTGGAACAGTGACCATCTGAATTTTGAAAGACTGATATTCTTAAGTAAAGGTTTACGTGTTGAAGACAATTTCTACACCGAGAAAAGTACTTTTCAGAGAATAGTAACTCTTTTTGGCAACAATCAAACAATAAGATAGCGTTTTAGACAATGAAACTTTTGACCAAAAGTACCATGTTGCCCCTTTGGAAAAAAATCCAAGATGGCGGAAATGAAAAGAGGGTGTCTTAACCCTAACCCCATCTAACTTTTGACTTATTCATGCTTAAGCCATTACACCTCTCACACGAGTGGTCTTTGGATTTAACTAGTTTGGTATGAAACAAGAACATATTTTATGCGGAAGAAACGGAGATATAGGGGTTGGATGATTGCGAGGGGATATGAATCATCGCCGAGGGGATATGAACCAGGCTGGTAGGTTAACCCTAGCCCCATCTCACTTTTAAACAATTACTGCTTAAGTCCTGAAATTTAATACACCATTAGACATTGAATTGAACTAGTTTGGTGTTAAGTATTACGTTATTTGATTTAGAACTAAGAGCGTTATAGGGCTTGAATAATTGGGAGAGAATATGCACCATCACCGAGAGGATATCAAGCATCGCCGAGGGGATATCAACCAGGGCGGTAAGTTAACCCTAACCCCATCTAGCTTTTGAACCATTCCTGCTTAAGCCATGAGCCTAGTGACACTGTTGGGCATTGCATTGAAATACTTGTGTGATAAATATGAGTATATTGCATTACGGAATGACAGAGTTCCAGACTTTTGGAGCTGTGAACATCTAAACTTTGAAAGACTGAAACTGTTAAGTTAGGGTTTAAGTGTTTAAAACCATTTCTACACAAAACAGTACTTTTCAGACAATAGTAACTCTTTTTAATGATAATCAAACAATAAGAAAGCGTTTTAGACAATGAAACTTTTGACCAAAAGTACCATGCTACCCCTGTGGAAAAATTCCAAGATGGCGGAAATAAGAGGAGGATCCATTAACCCTAATCCCCGCTAACGTTTACCTTATTTATGCTTAAACCATTCTAGTTCTTACACTAGTGGTCTTTGAATTCAACTAGTTTGTTATGAAACAAGAACATATTTTGTGGGGAACCAACAGCGTGATAGGGGTTGCAAGATTGCGAGGGGATATGAGCCATCGCCGACGGGAAATGACCAAGGGTTAACCCTAACACCATCTTACTTTTAAAGAATTCCAAAAGAATATATTAAAATTCACCTGGAACCCGCACTCTGGATCGACAGTGGCCAGAGGCTAAGATGTGCCAAGTCTTGCTCAGCTCGCGCTCAAAATACCGTTCGCCAAAATGTATCTGCAAACAAGCCAAAACCACCTTTTTTCAACAGAATCCATAAAAATACACTAACATTTACCCGGGTACCGATGTTTCCTGCAAAATTTGGCCAAAGTATCAAATGCGCCAAGTCTTGCTCAGCTCGCGCTCGTAATACGGTTTTGCAAAAGGTATCTGCAAATAGACCAAAACAACTTTTTTGGAACAGAATGTGTTTTAATCCATAAGATTACACTAAAATTTACCTGAGAACCGATGTTTCCTGCAAAATTTGGCCAGAGGGTAGAATGCGCCATGTCTTGCTTAGCTCGCCCCCAAAATACGGTTTTGCAAAAAGTATCTGCAAAGAGGCCAAAAGCACTTTTTTTGAACAGAATGTGTTAAAATACGTAAGAATACACTAAAATTTACCTGAGACCCGATGTGTCTTGCGAATTGAGGCCACAGCACGAAATGCGCCAAGTCTTGGTCAACTCGCCCATAAAATACAGTCTTCCAAAACCTATCCCCAAACGAGCCAAAACCAAATCTTTCGGCTAGATATTGTTAAAAGCTGTAAGATATCATTAAAATTTACGTTAGACGGGATACTTTCTGCAAAATTGGGCCAGAGGGTGAGATGCGCCAAGTCTTGGTCAGCTCGCGCTCAAAATACGGTTTTCCACAATGTATCTGCAAATAAGCCAAAGCAACCTTTTTTAAACAGAATCCATAAGAATACACCAATATTTACCTGAGAACCGATGTTTCATGCAAAATTTGGCCAAAGGGTGAAATGCGCCGTCTTGTTCAGCTCGCGCTAAAAATACGGTTTTGCAAAAAGTATCTGCAAAGAGGCCAAAAGCACTGTATTTCAACAGAATGTGTTAAAATACGTAAGACTACACTAAAATTTACCTCAGACCCGACGTTTCTTGCGAAATGTGGCCACAGCTCGAAATGCGCCAAGTCTTAGTCAACTTGAATGAGTTCAATGCAATGAACAATAGTGTGACAGCTTCATGACTTAAGCTGGAATGGTTCAAAAGTTAGTTAGGGTTAGGGTTAACGTGCCTCCTTGGTTCATATCCCCTCGGCGATTGTTCATATCCCAGTGACAATCGTTCATATCCCCTCGCAATCTTCCAACCCCTATAACTCTGTAGCTTCCGCATGAAATATGTTCTTATTTCATACCAAATTAGTTCAATCCAATGACCAGAGACTGTAACTGAGTCACTTTGCAATGCAGGATACTCATATTTATCGCGCAAGTAATTCAATGCTATGCCTAACAGTATAAGAGAATTCATGGCTTAAGCACGAATGGTGCAAAAGTTAGATGGGGTTAGGGTTAATGTACCACCTTGGTTCATATCGCTCGGCGATCGTTGATATCTCCTCGGCGATCTTCATATCCTCTCGGAGTCTTCCAACCCCTATAACTCTGTAGTATCTAAATGAAATAACTTTATATTTCAAACCAAACTATTTCAAATCAATGTTTCGGTAGTGTGACAGGTTTTATGGCGTAGGCATGAATGGGACGAAAGTTATATGGGGTTAGCGTTAAGGTACCACCTTATTTCACATGCTCTCGGGGAAGGTTTATATCCCTTCGGAGATGGTTGATATCCTGTCGCAATGTCTCATCCCCTGAGCTTCTGTTGTTTCTAACTTAAATAACTTCATATTTCATAACAAACTAGTTCAATCCAATGGGCAATAGTGTCACACGTTTCATGACTTAAGACTGAATGAGACAAAAGCTACATGTGGTTAGGGTTAGATCACCCTCTTTTCATTTTCTCCATCATATTTTTTTTCCAAAAGAATAGCATGGTACTTCTGGTCATAGTTTTCAGTGTCCAAAACGCTTCCTTTTTGTTTCACTATAATTAAACAGAGTTACTATTGTCTGAAAAGTACTTTTTTCGGTGTAGAAATTGTTTTCAAAACCTAAACCGTTACTTAAGAATTTCAGTCTTTCAAAATTCAGACCGTCACAGTTCCAAGGACTCGTACTCTGTCATTCCGTAATGCAATATACTCATATTTATCACACAAGTATTTCAATGCAATGCACAATAGTGTCACTAGGTTCATTGCTTAAGCAGGAATGGTTCAAAAGTTAGATGGGGTTAGGGCTAACGTACCGCGTTGGTTGATATCCCCTCGGCGATGGTTGATATCCCCTCGGCGATGATGCATATTCTCTCACAATTATTCAACCCCTATAATGCTCTTAATTCTAAATGAAATAACGTAATTCTTAACATTAAACTAGTTAAATTCAATGTCTAGTGGTGGAATAGATTTTAGGGCTTAGTTTGATATTTCTTATGGGATGGTTCATATCCCCTCGCAGTCTTCCAACCCCTATAACTCTGTTGCTTTCGCATAAAATATGTTCTTGTTTCATACCAAGCTAGTTGAATCCAAAGACCACTAGTGTGAGAGGTGTAATGGCTTAATCATGAATAAGCCAAAAGTTAGTTAGGCTTAGGTACTTGTCACACTAGCGGTCATTGGATTGAACTAGGTTGGTATGAAACATGCAGATATTCTTTGCACAAGCAACACACCTATAGTGGTTGGAAGACTGAAAACAAACTATTGGAGCTATAAATGATAATGGATTTCATTGAGGAATGACAGAGCTACAATCTTCCAAAGTGTGACCTTTTAAATTGTAAAAATGGCTGAGTTATTTAACTAAGGATTTACGCGTTTAAAACGATTTCTAGACTGAAAAACTACTTTTAAGGCAATGACCAATAATGTGACAAGTTTCATGCCTAAAGCATGGATGCTTGAAAAGTTAGCTCTTTTCATGTCTACCTCTTTTCATGTCAGCCATCTGGAATTTTTTCCAAAGGGGTAACATGGCCATCTTGTCAACATTTCAAATCTCCCTCAGACTCCTCCTGTTGGTTCAGTAGTGCCCTAAACAAGTTTTTAGCGCTTTAAAAGTGGTTTTTAAGCCTTAAAATGAGTTTTTCTCACTTCCACCCGTCATCCCACTTTTCACCTTCCTCCAACCCCTATAACTCTGATAATTCTAAATGAAATAACACCAAACTAGTTCAATTCAATTTCTAATGGTGGAATAAATTTCATGGCTTAAGCAAGAACGGTTTAAAAGTGAGATGGGGTTAGGGTTAACCAACCCCTTGGTTCATATTCCCTCGGCGATGGTTCATATCCCCTCGCAATCTTCCAACCCCTATAACTCTGTCGCTTCTACACAAAATATCTTCTTATTTCATACCAAACTAGTTGAATCCAATGCACACTACTGTAAGAAGTATAATGGCTTAAGCATGAATAAGTCAAAAGTTAGATGGGGGTAGGGTTAAGGGACCCTCTTTTCATTTCCGCCATCTTGAATTGTTCTCCAAAGGGGTACCATTGTGCTTTTTCTCAAATTTTCAGAGTCTGAAACACTTTTTTATTGTTTGATTATCAATAAAATGGGTTACTATTGTCTGAAAAGTACTTTTTTGGTGTACAAATGGTTCTAAACATCTAAACCCTAACTTAGGGATTTCAGTCTTTCAAAATTCAGATTGTCACAGTTCCAAAGATTGGAACTCTGTCATTCCGTAATGCAATATACTCATATTTACCACAAGAGTATTTCAATGCAATGCCCAATAGTGTGACAAATTTCATGGCCTCAGCAGGAATGGGTTAAAAGTTACATTGCGTTAGGGTTAAGGGACCGTCTTTTCATTTCCGCCATCTTGGATTTTTTTCCAAAGGGGTAGTATGGTACTTTTGGTCAAAATTTTGAGTGTGTGAGACGCTTTGTTCTTGTTTGATTATCATTGAAAAGTGTTAGTGTTGTCTGATAAGTACTATTTTCGTTGTACAAGTGGTTATACACACCTAAGCTCTTACTTAAGAATTGCTGTCTTTCAAAACGGTTCCAAGGAATGTAACTCTGTTACTTAGCAATGCAATATACTCATAGTTATCAAGCAAGTAGTTCAATGAAATGCCGAAGAGTGTAGGAAGATTCGTAGCTTAGGTACGAATGGTTCAAAAATTACATGGGGTAAGGGTTAACGTGCCACTTTGGTTCATATTCCCTCGGCGATGGTTCATATCCCCTCGGCGATGTTGCATATTCTCTCGCAATCGTTCAACCCCTGTAACTCTGTTGTTTCTAAATCAAATACCTTTGGATTTATT